>NC_084740.1:4527413-4534913 GCF_033978785.1 Entelurus aequoreus
GACTTTTAAAGGCATCTTGATAGTAGGCTATTATAGCTAATATAGACACTTACATCATGCGTTGTCTTCATTATAACACTTATATAAGACTTTTAAAGGCATCTTGATAGTAGGCTATTATAGCTAATATAGACACTTACATCATGCGTTGTCTTCATTATAACACTTATATAAGACTTTTAAAGGCATCTTGATAGTAGGCTATTATAGCTAATATAGACACTTACATCATGTGTTGCCTTCATTATAACACTTATATACGACTTTTAAAGTCATTTTGATAGTAGGCTAATATAGCTAATATAAACACTTACATCATGTGTTGCCTTCATTATAACACTTATATACGACTTTTAAAGTCATTTTGATAGTAGGCTAATATAGCTAATATAGACACTTACATCATGTGTTGCCTTCATTATAGCACTTATATAAGACTTTTAAAGTCATTTTGATAGTAGGCTAATTTAGACACTTACATCATGTGTTGCCTTCATTATAACTCTTATATAAGCTTTTAAAGTCATTTTGATAGTAGGCTAATATAGCTAATATAGACACTTACATCATGTGTTGCCTTCATTATAACACTTATATATGACTTTTAAAGTCATTTTGATAGTAGGCTAATATAGCTAATATAGACACTTACATCATGTGTTGCCTTCATTATAACACTTATATATGACTTTTAAAGTCATTTTGATAGTAGGCTAATATAGCTAATATAGACACTTACATCATGTGTTGCCTTCATTATAACACTTATATAAGACTTTTAAAGTCATTTTGATAGTAGGCTAATATAGCTAATATAGACACTTACATCATGTGTTGTCTTCATTATAACACTTATATAAGACTTTTAAAGTAATTTTGATAGTAGGCTAATATAGCTAATATAGACACTTACATCATGTGTTGTCTTCATTATAACACTTATATAAGACTTTTAAAGTCATTTTGATAGTAGGCTAATATAGACACTTACATCATGTGTTGCCTTCATTATAACACTTATATAAGACTTTTAAAGTCATTTTGATAGTAGGCTATTATAGCTAATATAGACACTTACATCATGTGTTGTCTTCATTATAACACTTATATAAGACTTTTAAAGTCATTTTGATAGTAGGCTAATATAGACACTTACATCATGTGTTGCCTTCATTATAACACTTATATAAGCATTTAAAGTCATTTTGATAGTAGGCTAATATAGCTAATATAGACACTTACATCATGTGTTGCCTTCATTATAACACTTATATAAGACTTTTAAAGTCATTTTGATAGTAGGCTAATATAGCTAATATAGACACTTACATCATGTGTTGCCTTCATTATAACTCTTATATAAGCTTTTAAAGTCATTTTGATAGTAGGCTAATATAGCTAATATAGACACTTGCATCATGTGTTGCCTTCATTATAACACTTATATAAGACTTTTAAAGTCATTTTGATAGTAGGCTAATATAGCTAATATAGACACTTGCATCATGTGTTGCCTTCATTATAACACTTATATAAGACTTTTAAAGTCATTTTGATAGTAGGCTAATATAGACACTTGCATCATGTGTTGCCTTCATTATAACACTTATATAAGACTTTTAAAGTCATTTTGATAGTAGGCTAATATAGACACTTGCATCATGTGTTGCCTTCATTATAACACTTATATAAGACTTTTAAAGTCATTTTGATAGTAGGCTAATATAGCTAATATAGACACTTACATCATGTGTTGTCTTCATTATAACACTTATATAAGACTTTTAAAGTCATTTTGATAGTAGGCTATTATAGCTAATATAGACACTTACATCATGTGTTGCCTTCATTATAACACTTATATAAGACTTTTAAAGTCATTTTGATAGTAGGCTAATATAGACACTTACATCATGTGTTGCCTTCATTATAACACTTATATAAGCATTTAAAGTCATTTTGATAGTAGGCTAATATAGCTAATATAGACACTTACATCATGCGTTGTCTTCATTATAACACTTATATAAGACTTTTAAAGGCATCTTGATAGTAGGCTATTATAGCTAATATAGACACTTACATCATGTGTTGCCTTCATTATAACACTTATATACGACTTTTAAAGTCATTTTGATAGTAGGCTAATATAGCTAATATAGACACTTACATCATGTGTTGCCTTCATTATAACACTTATATGCGACTTTTAAAGTCATTTTGATAGTAGGCTAATATAGCTAATATAGACACTTACATCATGTGTTGCCTTCATTATAGCACTTATATAAGACTTTTAAAGTCATTTTGATAGTAGGCTAATTTAGACACTTACATCATGTGTTGCCTTCATTATAACTCTTATATAAGCTTTTAAAGTCATTTTGATAGTAGGCTAATATAGCTAATATAGACACTTACATCATGTGTTGCCTTCATTATAACACTTATATATGACTTTTAAAGTCATTTTGATAGTAGGCTAATATAGCTAATATAGACACTTACATCATGTGTTGCCTTCATTATAACTCTTATATAAGCTTTTAAAGTCATTTTGATAGTAGGCTAATATAGCTAATATAGACACTTACATCATGGGTTGCCTTCATCATAACACTTATAAAAGACTTTTAAAGACAGATTTAGTTTTTTGCATTTTTGGTCCAATATGGCTCTTTCAACATTTGGGGTTGCCGCCCCCTGGTCCAGATGGAGCTGGCGTACCACTAGTGGTACGTGCACCACAGTTTGAGAATCACAGTGTATTTACACCTGGCCAACCATTGTCTTTCTTCGGGTTGTTTTCTATGAAAGCACCAAAACAACAACATTGTCCAACATTTATTCAAAAAAGGTCAACGATTTTCAATTCAATTTGGAACTGGCAATCAAATCAAGCAATCAATAATAATAATAATAATAAACCGCCAACATTATAGAGGTATTCTCTTTTGTAATAACCCCCAAAATAAGGTTGTCAGGAATATTTATGAATATGTCAGTCAAACATGCTGCCCCTCCTTTTGTCATGTTCAATCAATCAATCAATCAATCAATGTTTATTTATATAGCCCTAAATCACAAGTGTCTCAAAGGGCTGTACAAGCCACAACGACATCCTCGGTACAGAGCCCACATACGGGCAAGGAAAAACTCACCCCAGTGGGACGTCGGTGAATGACTATGAGAAACCTTGGAGAGGACCGCATATGTGGGTAACCCCCCCCCCCCCCCCCCTCTAGGGGAGACCGAAAGCAATGGATGTCATCACCCTCGTCTTTACTCTAAATGTGGCATGTCTTCCTGCCCTATGTCCCCTATGAACACTCCATATTGTTTAATCTGACCCTTCTCTTACCTCACTGCATCCTCAACTCTCTCTCTCCCTCTTCTCACTCCTTCCTCCAGAGATAATCACTACAAGCTTTGAGAAGATTGGCTGGTATTTAAACAGCTGAACAAGCAAGGCTGCACACAGTCCCTGGCCAACAATAGTCCACTCAAAGACAAGAGTGGGGGGAAAAACACCACTAAGAACTAGAGAAGTGTTTTTAATGTGTTTTCCTGTCATGTGAAAATACCTTCAGACACACAATCCTTCCACCACGTCCACAAACTACAAACCCCAAAAGCGGTGAAGTTGTCACGTTGTGTAAATGGTAAATAAAAAGAGAATACAACAAATCCTTTTCAACTTATATTCAATTGAATAGACTGCAAAGACAAGATATTTAACCTTCCAACTGGCAAACTTTGTTATTTTTTGGCAAATATTAGCTCATTTGGAATTTGATGCCTGCAACATGTTGCAAAAAAGCTGGCACAAGTGGCAAAAAAGAGTGATAAAGTTGAGGAATGCTCGTCAAAGACTTAATTGGAACATCCCACAGGTGAACAGGCTAATTGGGAACAGGTGGGTGCCATGATTGGGTATAAAATGCTCAGTCGTTCACAAACAAACTTTCAGTGTTTCCCATAAACGGCCAAGATACCTGTGGCGGTGGGGGCGTGGCTACGGGCGTGGTCACCATGACATCATCGAGTAATTTGCATAATTTACTACAATGATTTGATTTTCTCTAAAAAGGCTCAAAAAATGTATACTTACTAATAATAACAGTTTTGTTTTAAACGTCCATCCATCCATCCATTTTACAATATAATTACAACACTTTATGTACATATTTATATACAGATTTGAACAATAAGTTATTCACTGAAATATATTTATTAATTGTGGTTCTTACAAAAAATATATCTTATAAAAATATAAAAGCTAAAATGTCTCAAAGCTCTGCCCCTTTAATTAGTGCATACTAAATAATTGAACTTTAGCCTACTACTACAACCATATTATTTACCAGCAACATAAAGTGAAACAGAGGCAGAGGTGTCCTGCCACAGTCAGTAACAAATAAACAGAAAACTGAACAAAGAGCTCCAAAAATCTTGAACTTTAGACTGCCATCAGTTTTACTCCCTACACTTAACCATGTGTTTCCTACTGCCTGCAGACTTTGCACCCTTTGTTATATACACATGTTGTGTTTCTAATATAAATACATTTAATAAAGTCAAATACAAATAAGGCAACAAGAGAAGTATCCTACACTTCTCTTTTGTAAAGTAAATCTGAACAGCAGATATGGGCATCTACATCAACTATATGCTTTGCCTGAGAAGCTGGAGAGGACAAAAAAAAAAAAAAAAATATTTTTTTAAAAAATTATTTTATTTTATTTTTATTTTTTTTTAATTTGTGGCGGACGTAATTCTTTTGTGGCGGGCCGCCACAAATAAATGAATGTGTGGGAAACCCTTACTTTGTCAACAAATGCCTGAGCAAATTGTTTAAGGACAACATTTCTCAACCAAGCTAGGAATTTAGGGACTCACCATCAACGCGCCGTAATATCATCAAAAGGTTGAGAGAATGTGGAGAAATCACCGCACGTAAGCCATGATATTACGCACCTCGGATCCCTCAGGCGGTACTGCATCAAAAAGCCACATCGGCGTGTAAAGGATATCACCACATGGGCTCAGGAGCACTTCAGAAAAACACTGTCAGTAACTACTCAGTGGCCTAGTGGTTAGAGTGTCCGCCCTGCGATGGGTAGGTGGTGAGTTCAAACCCCGGCCGAGTCATACCGAAGACTATAAAAAGGGGAGCCCTGCTTGGCACTCAGCATCAAGGGTTGGAATTGGGGGTTAAATCACCAAAAATGATTCCTGGGTGCGGCCACCGCTGCTGCTCACTGCTCCCCTCACCTCCCAGGGGGTGAACAAGGGTGATGGGTCAAATGCAGAGGACCAATTTCACCACACCTAGTGTGTGTGTGACAATCATTGGTACTTTAACTTTATACATCTGTAAGTGCAAATTAAAACTCTACTATGCAAGGCTAAAGCCACTTATCAACAACACCCAGAAACGCTGGCAGCTTCGCTCGGTCCAAGCTCATCTAAGCTGCCATATATTACAATATATGCCATTTATGACAATATATGACATACTGTATATTACAATAGATGCCATATATTACAATATATGCCATTTATTACAATATATGTATATTACAATAGATCTCATATATTACATTATATGTCATATATTACAATAGATGCCATATATTACAATAAATGCCATATATTACAATAAATGCCATATATTACAATATATGCCAAATATTACAATAGATCTCATATATTACAATAGATGCCATATATTACAATATATCTCATATATTACAATAAATGCCATATATTACAATATATGTCATATATTACAATATATGCCAAATATTACATTAGATCTCATATTACAATAGATGCCGTATATTACAATATATGTTGTATATGTCATATATATAATAGATGCCATATATTACAATAGATCTCATAAATTACATTATATGTCATATATTACAATATATGCCATATATTACAATATATGCCATATATTACAATATATGCCATATATTACAATAGATGTCATATATTACAATATATGACAGATATTACAATAGATCTCATATTACAATAGATGCCGTATATTACAATATATGTCGTATATGTCATATATTACAATATATGCCATATATTACAATAGATCTCATATATTACAATATATGTCATATATTACAATAGATGCCAATCATTACAATAGATGAATGCTCCGCCGCTCCCAGTTTGTGGAACGCTCTCCCTGACCACCTGAGGGCACCACAGACTGTGGATGCTTTTAAAAAAGGCTTAAAAACCCTTCTTTTTTTTAAAAAAAGCCTTTTTTTTAGATACATGCGTGCTAGTTCTAGTTTTTATTTTTTTTAAATTTTTATTATCTTTTAATTTTGTTTTAATACACTGTAGCACTTTGAGGTTGTTTGCTCAATGTAAAGTGCTTTTTATAAATAAAATATATTATTATTATTATTATTATTATTATTTATTATTATGTCACATATTACAATAGATGTCATATATTACAATAGATGCCATAAATTACAATATATGCCATATATTACAATAGATGCCATATATTACAATAGATATCATATATTACAATAGATCTCATATATTGTAATATATGCCATATATTACAATAGATCTCATTTATGACAATATATGCCATATATTACAATAGATGCCATATATTACAGTATATGTCATATATTACAATAGATGCCATTCATTACAATAGATGAATGCTCCGCCGCTCCCAGTCTGTGGAACGCTCTCCCTGACCACCTGAGGGTACCGCAGACTGTGGATGCTTTTAAAAAAAGGCTTAAAAACCCTTCTTTTTTAAAAAAGCCTTTTTTTTAGATATATGCGTGCTAGTTCTAGTTTTTATTTTTATTTATGTTTATCTTTTTTTTTGTTTTGTTTTTTTTAATACACTGTAGCACTTTGAGGATGTTTGCTCAATGTAAAGTGCTTTTTACAAATAAAATCTATTATTATTATTATTAATATTTATGATTATGTCACATATTACATTAGATGCCATATATTACATTCGATTAAATAAATAAATATAAAATTAAAAGGACACAAACGTTAGCAACATTAGCATCGCTACGTAAGCATTAACATTACGCTCACTTTTCAACGGCAACATCACGCTAGGTTAGCCTACATGCTAATGAGAAACGATATGATAACACGTGCAGCGTCCACGTCTGTAGCTGACTGGCACAGCTCAAGGCATTCCTTTATGGTGTGTAGCGAAGCCTGTTTTTTTACACAGTCAATCAATTAAAGCAGCATTATTATCTTGGAAAAACACATTTTCATGACATCTTTTCTTACCCGCTTCATTGTATGTGGAGGACAGCTTTTCCAACATTTGCCGGTCCAACGCCAGAATCTGCTGCTCCAGGATGGACGGGTAGGACATCTTTTCTCTCTCCTCCTTCTCCTTCTCCTTCTCCTTCTCCTTCTCTCTATCCCGCTCTCTCTCCCGCTCGTAGGTCAGCAGCTGCTGGCGCAGCG
>NC_084740.1:4539913-4549913 GCF_033978785.1 Entelurus aequoreus
ATTCAGGAGGAACAGTGTGGTTTTCGTCCTGGTCGTGGAACTGTGGACCAGCTCTATACTCTCGGCAGGGTCCTTGAGGGTGCATGGGAGTTTGCCCAACCAGTCTACATGTGCTTTGTGGACTCGGAGAAGGCATTCGACCGTGTCCCTCGGGAAGTCCTGTGGGGAGTGCTCTGAGAGTATGGGGTATCGGACTGTCTGATTGTGGCGGTCCGCTCCCTGTATGATCAGTGTCAGAGCTTGGTCCGCATTGCCGGCGGTAAGTCGGACCCGTTTTCAGTGAGGGTTGGACTCCGCCAAGGCTGCTCTTTGTCACCCATTCTGTTCATAACTTTTATGGACAGAATTTCTAGGCGCAGTCAGGGCGTTGAGGGGATCTGGTTTGGTGGCTGCAGGATTAGGTCTCTGCTTTTTGCAGATGATGTGGTCCTGATGGCTTCATCTGGCCAGGATCTTCAGCTCTCACTGGACCGGTTCACAGCCGAGTGTGAAGCGACTGGGATGGGAATCAGCACCTCCGAGTCCGAGTCCATGGTTCTCGCCTGGGAAAGGGTGGAGTGCCATCTCCGGGTTGGGGAAGAGATCTTGCCCCAAGTGGAGGAGTTCAAGTACCTCGGAGTCTTGTTCACGAGTGAAGGAAGAGTGGATGGTGAGATCGACAGGCGGATCGGTGCGGCGTCTTCAGTAATGCGGACGCTGTATCGATCCGTTGTGGTGAAGAAGGAGCTGAGCCGGAAGGCAAAGCTCTCGATTTCCCGGTCGATCTACGTTCCCATCCTCACCTATGGTCATGAGCTTTGGGTCATGACCGAAAGGACAAGATCACGGGTACAAGCGGCCGAAATGAGTTTCCTCCACCGGGTGGCGGGTCTCTCCCTTAGAGATAGGGTGAGAAGCTCTGTCATCCGGGAGGAGCTCAAAGTAAAGCTGCTGCTCCTCCACATGGAGAGGAGCCAGATGAGGTGGTTCGGGCATCTGGTCAGGATGCCACCCGAACGCCTCCTTAGGGAGGTGTTTAGGGCACGTCCGACCAGTAGGAGGCCACGGGGAAGACCCAGGACATGTTGGGAAGACTATGTCTCCCGGCTGGCCTGGGAACGCCTCGGGATCCCCCGGGAGGAGCTGGACGAAATGGCTGGGGAGAGGGAAGTCTGGGCTTCCCTGCTTAGGCTGCTGCCCCCGTGACCCGACCTCGGATAAGCGGAAGAAGATGGATGGATGGATGGATGGATACTTAAGTGTAGTTGACTTCTCTGAAGCTCCAATGCGGAAAATGCAGAACGTACTACAAGAATCTTTATGCCGAAGTGAAACACGGCTGGTGGGTGATTTGGACAGGAAGCAGAGGTCTGGGTTGTACCTTCTTCTTGCCCAGTTGTTTGGCATCATGAAGGAGGACACGGTTGGAGACTGAAGGCAACGCATCAAGCTGTTCCCTCGCCTCGTTGTTTGTAGCACATATTCATGAAACGTGATGACTGTTGAAATCACCAGCTCGTTGTTCCTAACGCGAATGGATTTTAAGTGCAGGAAGAGGTTTGTATGCATTCGTGACGGTAAGATCTCCGACTTTCACTGTAGCAATGATGATGTCATGCCTGCTGCACTCCTCCAGCCCATGAAATGATGTAAGAGTATATCTGATATAAGTGATTACGGCATTCTGTACTTAGTAGGGGGAACTGCAGCATTGAACTTGTATCCATTGATGCAAAGGTTGGAGGTGCATTCGACATCATCGGCATGGCTTTCCTGAAGTAGCATGGCATCAATGTCCAGATCTTTGGTTGTGCTAGCAAGGTTGTCATATTTCGCTCTCGACATACTGAACCTTCTACATTGATCTGTAGAATAAGTAGAGATTTCCTGACATATCGAGTAGGTTTGCCCTTTGAAGAGTCATCACCCTGATGACTTTGGCTAATTATATCAGAGCCAAGTTACTTTGGAAAGATAGCCATTTTGTATATACTTTAGGCAGTGGTTCTTAACCTTGTTGGAGGTAGCGAACCCCACCAGTTTTATATGCGCATTCGCCGAACCCTTCTTTAGTGAAAAATAAAATGTTGTTTTTTTTCAAATTCAAGACAAAGTTGTATGTTTTTGGCAACACTTTAGTATGGGGAACATATTCTAAGTAACAAAGACTTAATTTAGAGTTTTTTGGACACTAGGGTAACATATTCTAAGTAACAAAGACTTAATTTAGAGTTTTTTGGACACTAGGGTAACATATTCTAAGTAACAAAGACTTAAAGGCCTCCTGAAAGCCACTACTAGCGACCACGCAGTCTGATAGTTTATATATCAATGATGAAATCTTAACATTGCAACACATGCCAATACGGCCGGGTTAACTTATAAAGTGACATTTTAAATTTCCCGCCACACTTCCGCTTGAAAACGTCTCGGTATGATGACGTATGCGCGTGACGTAGCCAGTGAAACAGAGGTATGGCTTCCCCATTGAAGCCAATACGAAATAGCTCTGTTTTCATCTCATTATTCCACAGTATTCTGGACATCTGTGTTGGTGAATCTGTTGCAATTTGTTCATTGCATTATGGAGAAAGAAGCTGAGCAAGCAAAGAAGAAAGTTGTCGGTGCGAAGCGAAGTATTTTGCGAGGGAAGTCAGCAACGCAACACAGCCGGTGTTTGTTTACATTCCCGAAAGATGCAGTCAAGATGGAAGAACTCGGACAACAGAGACTCTTACCAGGAGGACTTTGATTTGGATACACAGACGCGATACCGTGAGTACGCTTCCAAACATTTGATCGCTTGCTATAACTAGCTCGAGCTAGTAGCTAGGAGCTAGGAGCTAGCATAACAAACACCTAGGTGTTTGTTATGCGGGATTAATTTGTGGCATATTAAATATAAGCCTGGTTGTGTTGTGGCTAATAGAGTATATATATGTCTTGTGTTTATTTACTGTTGTAGTCATTTCCAGCTGAATATCAGGTCCCACCCGCGCGCTTCCAAACATTTGATCGCTTGCCCGTACGTGCGTGTCACGTACGTAACTTTGGTTAAATATATAAGCTTTATGAACCTTGGGTTAGGTGAACGGTCCTTTGGGCTGAGTGAGTGTGTGTGTTGTGCAGGTGTTTGAATTGTATTGGCGGGTTATATATACAGGACCCCGTCCATATAACCCGCTCGCGCTATAACTAGCTCGAGCTAGTAGCTAGGAGCTAGGAGCTAGCATAACAAACACCTAGGTGTTTTTATGCGGGATTAATTTGTGGCATATTAAATATAAGCCTGGTTGTGTTGTGGCTAATAGAGTATATATATGTCTTGTGTTTATTTACTGTTGTAGTCATTCCCAGCTGAATATCAGGTCACCCCCGGCTCTCACAGCATCTTCCCTATCTGAATAGCTTCAACTCCCCACTAGTCCTTCACTTGCATTTTCCTCATCCACAAATCTTTCATCCTCGCTCAAATTAATGGGGAAATCGTCGCTTTCTCGGTCCGAATCTCTCTCACTTCATGCGGCCATCATTGTAAACAATAGGGAACTTTGCGTATATGTTCAACTGACTACGTCACGCTACTTCCGGTAGGTGCAAGCCTTTTTTTATCGGATACCAAAAGTTGCGATCTTTATCGTCGTTGTTTTATACTAAATCCTTTCAGCAAAAATATGGCAATATCGCGAAATGATCAAGTATGACACATAGAATAGATCTGCTATCCCCGTTTAAATAAAAAAAAAATCATTTCAGTAGAATTTTAATTTAGAGTTATTTGGTTAGGGTTAGAGGGTCAGGGTTATAATAAGGCCATGCCGTTTAAAGCATTAGTAAGTACTTAATAATGACTAGTTAAGAGCCAATATGTTACTAATTTGCATGTTAATAAGCAACTAATTAATGGTGAATATGTTCCCCATACTAAAGTGCTACCATGTTTTATTACTGGTGCACAAACTGAACCGTGCATGAACATCACCTTGTTCAAAGAACAAAACTCACAACAAATTACAGAAATCAGTGTGACTTCTGCTGTTGCCGTATCCGTAATACGCCGATAGGGAGAAGTTTTTATTTACACGATGAGTCGGGTGTGTCTTGACCTCCGCCGAACCCCTGAGCCCGACTCACCGAACCCCTAGGGTTCCATCGAACCCAGGTTAAGAACCACTTCTTTAAGGGATGGCATTATTTGGAATCTCTCCAATACCGAGTGGACCACGTGAATGTTGCCATCTCCCACCTCGGTAAGAGTACCCCACTTGCCAGACCCCTACGCTTGAGGTGAGATACATGCTGACCTGTCAACCACCAAAGCAGGCAAAGTTCGCAATAGTTGAAGCATCCTGAAATACCTTGACCTTAATGCTCGGGACTTCTCTCTTCGCAGCCATCCACTCCATTTGAGTTATTGCAAATATCGGGAAAGAGGCCCAGGTTATTGCTGAGATACTAGCCAAACGTTCTCCTCTGCAATGACCAAGTCCTTGTCCTTAGTACCTCCATCGAGATACAAAAATATGACTTAAAGGTTGCAAACCTTTTTGGCATTTAGCGATATCCCAACTAGATTGTGATTCTAATCTAAACAAAGATTGGCAGAGATTATAGAACCAGACTGAATTTACTAACCAAGACCTTATCAAGGACCCTTCTGTATAACCAGTTAGCTTTGACCTCCCAAGGAAGTAGTGCATGTTCCTTAATAGGATCCACACAACCCACTGCCCATTATCTCCATTAGTGGACAGACTAGCATGTGACTGTGGTTTTTTCGGACCGGACTGAGCTGGGTGTTGTGCAATACAATCGATGCGATATCAGATGATGCATTAGCCTGGCTAAGCAACACGGACTTGTCAGGCTAACTGTGCATATGTCATATGATAATAATGAATCAATTATTAGGGCTTAATGTAGGTAACCGTTGACTGGAGTGTATTACTTTGATGTCTAATATATCTTACGGAGAAAACAACTTTGATTGATTGATTGATATATTAGCTATAATAGCCTACTATCAAAATGACCATGTATCGCAGGTTGAAGCAAATCTTGGTTGACAGAAATATTAAGATGTAATATTCATTCTACACATTTTTACAGCATTAGCAACCATTAGTAAGTCAGAGGCTACTCAGAAGGTGAGATAACTCCTGGTAATGACTGGCTTGTAATGACCAAAGGTATAGATGTGTGTGTCCAAGTTGAAGGAAACTGCAGGCTGTCTTCTTCTAATAGATTTATTACAATCTATGGCAAGCTAGGTAATGTTTGCTGTGGTCTGGAACAACACGGCATGAAATGCAGCCAATATTACATACAGATAATGTGTCATTAGGCATGCAAAACTCATTTATATACAAAGAGGATAAAAGTAAAGGAAATTAAATGAGTTCAAATATAGCTACAAATGAGGCATAATGATGCAATATGTACATACAGCTAGCCTAAATAGCATGTTAGCATAGATTAGCTTGCAGTCATGCACCGACCAAATATGCCTGATTAGGACTCCGACAAGTCAATAACATCAACAAAGATCACCTTTGTGCTTTCACGCACAGTATAAAAAGTTTGGTGGACAAAATGAGACAACGGAGTGGAAGATTTTACATGCAAACAAAGTAGTCCACACTATGGTGAGTTCAAGAACCGCCGAAATTAGTAGGACAAAAGGATGTTCACCAGTGAAGCATACACACAAACATATTAAACAGTGGTACTTCTAACAATTGGGAAGGTTTGTGTCATGTTTGTCCTCAAACTAAAAACATACTAAAACTAAAACAAATATTTTTACCCCCCATCTTTTTTAAAAAATGCTCCAGGGAGCCACTAGGGCGGCACTAAAGAGCCCCGAGTTAGGGTTACAGCATGTTTTTTCACTCATTTGTCAAGAGGTTTTATTCATGTATGTTTTTATTTACCAATTCCAGTTAAAGAATATTCCACTGCATGTCTTTATTATTATTATTAATGCTACTACGACCACACGGAAATATTCACAGCTTTCTGTGTTCATGGCAACCGTCCAGATAGCAGCGTGTCCACCTGACAAATTACCCATCAATTCAATATCTCTCACCAGAGCTTTGTATGTGGCAAGTAAGTGCCATGTATGGGTAGTGAAAAGCTTGAACGTGTGTGTGTGTGTGTGTGTGTGTGTGTGTGTGTGTGTGTGTGTGTGTGTGTGTGTGTGTGTGTGTGTGTGTGTGTGTGTTGTTGTATTTCTACCCTTCTTGAGACATAAGGAAGGAAAAGTATCTTCCATATGAGGAGGTGGGAACAAGTGATGACGTAAATCATGGTCCCAATAACATTGCATCTAATAGACAATGTCTGGCCAACATATGAAATAACAAGTGTGTAAAAAAATTTGAAGTGCTCCCCCTCTGGTCAACATATGAAATAACAAGTGTGTGTAAGAAATTGAAATGCACCCCCTTTTGGCCAAAATGTATTTAAAAAAATTAAAGGCAATATGTATATAGAGACATACTGTAATAACAAAGTAAATAATGAAGATTAAAAATTATTTACAAACAAAAAAACATTAACTAAAAGCAGTCTTTTTCTCACAATGTGTCGACTTTTTTCTTATAAAATCGGGAATAATTTCTCATATTCTTTCTGCTTCTGTAATATTGCAATATTTTCTCATAAAATGATTACTTTTTCATGTAAAATGATTACTTTTTAATGACAGTTGTCACATAAATTCTGACTTATCACAATATTGCCAATTTTTTTGTTGTTCTTGTAAAACATTGACATTTTTTGAGTAAAATTGTGACTTTTGTCATAATTTTGCCAAGTGAAATTCCGATTACTATTATAATATGGCCAAAATTTTACAGTTTTCTTACAAAATTGCGACTTTTGTTGAGTAAAATTACGACTTTTTCATAAAATTGCCAACATTTTAAACTTTTCTTGTAAAATAGCGACTATTATTGAGTAAAATTCCAACTTTTATCGTAATATTGCACAAAAGTTCAGTTTTTTTTGTAAAATTTTGACTTGCGTTGAGTAAAATGACGACTTTTATTATAATACTGACAAAATTCTGAGTTTTTCTTGTGAAATTGTGACCTTTTTCTTGTGAAATTCCAACTCATTTACATAGTATGTATATATTATTAATGTTGTAAATACAACTTTTTACATATCTAGAAAGGGTGGTCCTAAAGAGGTAGGCATTTTTCTCAGGTCTCAAGAAGGTAAGAATTACAAGAGTGTGTGTGTGTGTAGGTGTGTGTGTGTGTGTGTGTTCTTGTATTTCTACCCTTCTTGAGACATGAAGAAGGAAAAGTATCTTCCATATGAGGAGGTGTGAACAAGTGATGACATAAATCATGGTCCCAATAACATTGCATCTAATAGACAATGTCTGGTCAACATATGAAATAACAAGTGTGTAAAAAATTTGAAGTGCTCCCCCTCTGGTCAACATATGAAATAACAAGTGTGTGTAAGAAATTGAAATGCACCCCCTTTTGGCCAAAATGTATTTAAAAAAATTAAAGGCAATATGTATATAGAGACATACTGTAATAACAAAGTAAATAATGAAGATTAAAAATTACTTACAAACAAAAAAAACATTAACTAAAAGCAGTCTTTTCCTCACAATGTGTCGACTTTTTTCTTATAAAATCAGGAATCATTTCTCATATTCTTTCTGCTTCTGTAATATTGCAATATTTTCTCATAAAATGATTACTTTTTCATGTAAAATTATTACTTTTTAATGACAGTTGTCACATAAATTCTGACTTATCACAATATTGCCAATTTTTTTGTTGTTCTTGTAAAACATTGACATTTTTTCAGTAATATTGTGACTTTTGTCATAGTTTTGCCAAGTCAAATTCAGATTATTATCATAATATTGCCAACATTTGACAGTTTTCTTACAGAATTGCGACTTTTGTCGAGTAAAATTACGACATTTTCATAAAATTGCCAACCTTTTAAACTTTTCTTGTAAAATAGCGACTATTATTGAGTAAAATTCCAACTTTTATCGTAATATTGCACAAAAGTTCTGTTTTTTTTGTAAAATTTTGACTTGCGTTGAGTAAAATGACGACTTTTATTATAATACTGCCAAAATTCTGAGTTTTTCTTGTGAAATTGTGACCTTTTTCTTGTGAAATTCCAACTCATTTACATAGTATGTATATATTATTAATATTGTAAATACAACTTTTTACATATCTAGAAAGAGTGGTCCTAAAGAGGTAGGCATTTTTCTCAGGTCTCAAGAAGGTAAGAAAAAAGCAGTCTTTTGGAGTAAAATCATGACTTTTGTCATCATTTTGCCAAGTGAAATTCCAATTACTATTATAATATTGCCAAAATTTTACAGTTTTCTTACAAAATTGCGATTTTTGTCGAGTAAAATTACGACTTTTTCATAAAATTGCCAAAAATGTAAGCTTTTCTTGTAAAATAGCGACTGTTATTAAGTAAAATTCAAACTTTTATCATAATATTGCACAAATGTTCAGTTTTTCTTGAAACATTTTGACTTTCGTTAAGTAAAATTACGCCTTTTATTATAATACTGCCAAAATTCTGAGTTTTTCTTGTGAAATTGTGACCTTTTTCCTGTGGAATTCCAACTCATTTACGTAGCTTTTATATATTATTAATGTTGTAAATACAACTTTTTATATATCTAGAAAGGGTGGTCCTAAAGAGGTAGGCATTTTTCTCAGGTCTCAAGAAGGTAAGAAAAAAGCAGTCCTTTGGAGTAAAATCATGGTTTTTGTCATAGTTTTGCCAAGTGAAATTCCGATTACTATTATAATATTGGCAAAATTTGACAGTTTTCTTACAAAATTGCGACTTTGGTCGAGTAAAATTACGACTTTTTCATAAAATTGCCAAAAATTTAAGCTTTTCTTGTAAAATAGCGACTGTTGTTAAGTAAAATTCAAACTTTTATCATAATATTGCACAAAAGTTCAGTTTTTCTTGAAACATTTTGACTTTCGTTAAGTAAAATTACGGCTTTTATTATAATACTGCCAAAATTCTAAGTTTTTCTTGTGAAATTGTGACCTTTTTCTTGTGAAATTCCAACTCATTTACATAGTATGTATATATTATTAATGTTGTAAATACAACTTTTTACATATCTAGAAAGAGTGGTCCTAAAGAGGTAGGCATTTTTCTCAGGTCTCAAGAAGGTAAGAAAAAAGCAGTCTTTTGGAGTAAAATCATGACTTTTGTCATAATTTTGCCAAGTGAAATTCCGATTACTATTATAATATTGGCAAAATTTGACAGTTTTCTTACAAAATTGCGATTTTTGTCGAGTAAAATTACGACTTTTTCATAAAATTGCCAAAATTCTAAGCTTTTCTTGTAAGATAGCGACTGTTATTGAGTAAAATTCCAACTTTTATCATAATATTGCACAAAAGTTCAGTATGAAATAACAAGTGTGTAAAAAATTTGAAGTGCTCCCCCTCTGGTCAACATATGAAATAACAAGTGTGTAAACAATTTGAAGTGCTCCCCCTCTGGCCAACATATGAAATAACAAGTGTGTAAAAAATTTGAAGTGCTCCCCCTCTGGTCAACATATGAAATAACAAGTGTGTGTAAGAAATTGAAATGCGCCCCTTTTGGCCAAAATGTATTTAAAAAAATTAAAAACAATATGTATATAGAGACATACTGTAATAACGAAGTAAATAATGAAGATTAAAAACTACTTACAAACAAACAAACAAACAAAAAAATTATTAACTAAAAGCAGTCTTTTCCTCACAATGTGTTGACTTTTTTCTTATAAAATCGGGAACAATTTCTCATATTCTTTCTGCTTCTGTAATATTGCAATATTTTCTCATAAAATGATTACTTTTTCATGTAAAATTATTATTTTTTCATGTAAAATGGTGACAGTCACATAAAATTCCAACTTTTATCACAACATTGTCAATTTTTTTGTTGTTCTTGTAAAAAACAGTGACATTTTTTGAGTGAAATTATGACTTTT
>NC_084740.1:4554913-4559913 GCF_033978785.1 Entelurus aequoreus
TGCAACACCTCTAAAGCTACATCAGGTTGGATGACAAACACTTGGTTTTCACCCAGGATGTCTCTGTACATCGCTGCATTCATCTTAGTCTAGTCCAGGGGTGTCAAACTCATTTTTAGATGGAAAAAAAAATCTACTCCCATGTAGGCAGGACTTGTAAAATCACAGCACGATAACTTAAAAATAAAGACGACTTGTTTAAAAACAGAAGAAGGACATTCTAAAAATGTGCAAATCATATTGTTGTTTTTACACTTACATGTTGCGGTTAATAGTATTCTATCTTTATTTGTCGTTATTTATACCGATTGGTACCGGGCCGCACAAGAATTAAAAAAAAAAAAAAAAAAAAGTATTTTTTTTTTTTTTTTTTAATGAAATCAACATAAAAACCACAATATATACATTCTATATCAATATAGATCAATACAGCCTGCAGGGATACAGTCCGTAAGCACACATGATTGTATTTATTTATGTAAAAAACAAAAAACAAAAAAAAAACTTTTTTTTTTTAATTTTTTTTTTTAATGAAATCAACATAAAAAACACAATATATACATTATATATCATTATAGATCAATACAGCCTGCAGGAATACAGTCCGTAAGCACACATGATTGTATTTATTTATGTTAAAAAAAAAAATGTAAATTTTTTTTTTTTTTTTTTTTAAATACACCCCACCCTCCCCCCCCACCGGTCCGTGGGACAAATTTTCAAGCGTTGACCGGTCCGCAGCTACAAAAAGGTTGGGGACCACTGGTGCACAGGGTTACAGAACAGGAACGCTGATAGCGCCCCGTAAAAGATAAGGAAAAGGTCAAACGCTTAGGAAGAAGATGAGTAAAAAAAATACAATCTAGACTGGGCTCCTAAGGGGGCCGAGTCCGGAGTGGGAAAAAACCTCCATGCCATGCACACATAAATATGTTACATATAATCACGACAACTCGCAACAGAGGGGCGGGGAGTTGGGGCCCTGGAGGTCAACTGCTGCTATGAAGCGCTGCCAGCCGTCCATCACCCCGAAGGGGAATCAAGCGGTGGTGAAGGCGTGGGGTGGGGGAGGGTGTGTGTGTATATGCCCATTGTCTTGGGTGTGTTGAGGTAGTGTCCATAGGCCTGGGGCCGTTCTGCATGCAAGCAAAAGTTCGACTCCAGGTGTCGTTGAGGAGGAAGGGAGGTCAAAAGCGTCCATCACTTGTAAAATTCCGTTTTTTTGAGGCGGTCTGTCATAACTTTTTTTTAGAACTCTATCGGACATTGTGACTTTTGGTATGACAAACACACATACTGTACAGCAGATTTTTACGTGATAATATATCATATTGTAGGTGTGTATTTCCCTTTGCATTCATATTTTGCTGTTTGTTACATTTTTGTTGGAAAAGAGGTCTATCGAGGATCTGGTCTGAGAAGTAAAAGATGTTCATATGTTGTTAATATTCAGTGTTTTATTGTTCATAGTTAATATTGTAAATCCCACGTGAAAGAGGAACGACGTTCATATGTTGTTAATATTCAGTGTTTTACTGTTCAGTTAATATTTTAAATCCCACGTAAAAGAGGAACAACGTTCATTTGTTGTTAATATTCAGTGTTTTATTGTTCATAGTTATAATTTTAAATCCCACGTAAAAGAGGAGCAACGTTCATATGTTGTTAATATTCAGTGTTTTATTGTTCATAGTTAATATTGTAAATCCCACTTTCTTTATTTTTATGTACATTTTAGGTGTCCCAGTCAGTAAAAAACTGTAAAATTCCATTCCGTTTTTTTGACGCGGTCCGTCATAACTTTTTTAGAACTCTATCGGACATACTACTTGATGTCCATACCCCCCCCCCCCCCCCCCATTCTCCCCCCCCCCCCTCCACACCCCTGATTGTAAATAATGTAAATAATTCAATGTGATTATCTTGTGTGATGACTGTATTATGATGATAGTATATATGATAGTATATATCTGTATCATGAATCAATTTAAGTGGACCCCGACTTAAACAAGTTGAAAAACTTATTGGGGTGTTACCATTTAGTGGTCAATTGTACGGAATATGTACTTCACTGTGCAACCTACTAATAAAAGTCTCAATCAATCAATCAATTGTGACTTTTAGTGCAACAAACACACATACTGTACAGCAGATGTTTACATCTAAATGTGTATTTATCATTTATACACACATTCACATTGGCCCCACCTAACACTTTTTTCTCACAATGTGGCCCCCGAGTCCAAATATTGGCCCAGCTCTGCTGTAGATCTTACTAAAAGTGCTTTTAAACGATCTAAATTCCAGCATCAAGGCTATATTTTGTGTGCTGGTATGATACATCTGAGACTTATTGACAAATGTTAAAGAAAAAGTATAATATGACGTGGTAAAAGGAAAAAAACAGCCGTTATTACTGTGCTGTGCAGCTGAGAAGAAAAAAGAACATTACAGAACCAGCATTCAGGCCAATAAAAGTGGATATGGACTATAAAGTTGAATAGAAGTTCTATTAAAAGCACCTTCAGAGACAAAGTGCGGCTAAACAACACCCGCTGTGTATGAAAATACATCACATGTATGACAAGGTCAATTTCTATCCCATGGCAGGAAAAAAATCTCATTCCAAGTTTACGACAAAGCAATCGGGGGGGCAACACCTCACCAGTTACCTAACCACGATACACTTTGGTGTGCAGTCTCTAATGGCAGTAGAAGTGAGATCTCACCCTGAGTCCTTCCTGGGACAGCTGGGTCCATTACAGGAGCTGAGAACTCCTTTTAAACCAGAACCCCCCCCAGTGGGAAGAGAACCTGCGGTTGATCCATAGCTTGCAATAACCACACCTTAAAGACGGGGTAGTCCATTACCGGGAAGAGGCACTTCAAGAGCAGGTCCACTGCACTATCCTGATATATTGAGCGGAATCAGGTCGGACATCTCGAAGAAAATAAACTATTCGTTAGAAGCAATAACAGACCGTTCACCAGGGTTGTACGGTATACCCGTACTAGTATGGTATCACCGTACTGATGAATCAAACACGGTACGTTACTCTGTTTTGAAAAGTACCAGTTCGGCGTGACATTGCTGGTTTTACGAGCAGAGGAGCATGTTCGGCAGCGCACGCACACAGAGTACTTACAAGCAGACACAGTGTGGAGACAGAAAAGGGAGCACGGACGCATTTTGGTGTGAAAAACTGACGATAAAGGTGAAGTTATAACACTGAAACACAGTCGGCAGTGTTTTAGCTGCTTCTAAATCACTAATTCTGGCCTCCATGGCGACAAAGTAAGTTTCTTACAAGTATCATTATCACTGCAGGACAAGGAATAGCTAAACATGCTTCACTACACACCGTAGGAGGGTACAATAGCTCACCGGCGTCACAATGTAAACAAACGCCATGGGTGGATCTACACCCGACATCCACTGTAATGATACCAAGTACAATAGCGTATCTACTCGATACTACTAGGACTACATTGATATTTTTTAATCGTGAAAAAATCTTTAAAATTATTCTTATAAAGTCAGTAAATACGTCCCTGGACACATGAGGACTTTGAATATGACCAATGTATGATCCTGTAACTACTTGGTATCGGATCCATACCTAAATGTGTGGTATCATCCAAAACAAATGTAAAGTATCAAAGAAGAGAAGAATAAGTGATTATTACATTTGAACAGAAGTGTAGATAGAACATGTTTAAACAGAAAATAAGCCAGGTCACATGATTAACTGCACATAAAGTTTCAGCGGCAACAAGCTTAAGCTTACATGAACTCAACATCAAATTTGAGGAAGCACATGGCGGTAAGTAACGTTAGTAGATATTTTGGCTGTCACCGTAGGCTGATGTTAGCTTCCCTGCTATGAATCACTGTTAAATGTACATCGTGTGGGGACATTTATTTACGCACTGCAGCCTCATAGACACACACACACACACACACACACACACACACACACACACACACACACACACACATACATGTCTTGCCTACTTTGTGTGGACCCACGTTTGGTTAGTAGGTTGTGAGGGCCCCCCTTTCCACTATAGCTAGAAGGATAAAAAAAATATATCTAGCCCTAGATGGCAGTAGAGAGTTGCAACTTCACTTCAGAATGCAAAACACACAAAGTAAAAAAAAATAAAAATACTTCTGTAGTTGTGAGGACCAGGCAAATGTCCTCACAAGTCAAAAAGGTCCTCACAGAAAGGGTGGTTTGTCAAGTGTATGTCCACACAAGGATGGTGAGACAAGTGCGCGCACACACACACACACACACGCACACACACACACACACACACACACACACACACACACACACACACACACACACACACACACACACACACACACACACACACACACACACACACACACACACACACACACACACGCATGCATAGAAAAACAGAAGTGCACAGTGTGTTCCCAGGTGCAGCCCACACCTATCAGTTTATGGTTTTGCGTAAAGGCTAACTTGTTATTTTCCTTTGTAAACTCTGCCTACTGAGCCTATGGTGCTGTTAAGTTATTGTGGCTCAATTTGCCTTCATTTTTTTTATGTTCATGTATTATTATTTAATATATATTATTGTTTTAGTTGCTTAAGAGATATTCCTGGCTCTGAATTTGCTAATTGTTATTTTTATGTTTTTGTGCATTATTTGTTGCCGTCATCATTAAACGATCAGGTTACTCATCAGTTACTCAGTACTTGAGTAGTTTGTTCACAACATACTTTTTACTTTTACTCAAGTAAATATTTGGGTGACTTCTCCTTACTTTTACTTGAGTAATACATCTCTAAAGTAACAGTACTCTTACTTGAGTACAATTTCTGGCTACTCTACCCACCTCTGATAAGGACAAACAGACTTCAGGCTTTTTTGTCACGGCCTAAAATGCCGGAATTTGCGACAGATTTTTCAGAAAGTTGCAGCAAAAGCTGCAATGTTTTGAGGCTTATTTTACAGTACAA
>NC_084740.1:4567413-4677413 GCF_033978785.1 Entelurus aequoreus
TAAGTGTAAATATAATTAATTATTAATAAGAACATAGAGTTAAAGGTAAATTGAGCAAATTGGCTATTTCTGGCAATTTATTTAAGTGTGTATCAAACTGGTAGCCTTTCGCATTAATCACTACCCAAGAAGTAGCTCTTGCTTTCAAAAAGGTTGGTGACTCCTGAATTAGACAACACACCATGTCTTCTAAATGTAGGCCTGACGTGAAGTCAATCAAATAACGCTTCAAATAAAAACAAGTGGAGAATAATATAAACGTTCAGCATTTAGGTGAAATGACCAATAATTATCCTTGTTGTGTTTTATGACACCACAACGGGTGTATCGGAAGGAAAGGACGGTAAATGGGCATTCCGCAATGACCTTTTCCTGGAAGGGCCTGAAATCCGAGCTAAATTGTATTTGTAATACAAACCCCAAAAGCGACATCCACAGGGGGTATTTGTTTTTGTAATGGAGAAAGCCATTTAATGAAATATGGCCATGTCCTCGGTGTGTGTAGCCGGCTTGATTTATTGTCTCCTGGGGCTTCCAGGAACATAGGATAGAAAACTAAATATGTAACCAAGAGAGAACAGATTATTTTTTATTTATCAAATTCATTTTCAGCGCTTCTGTACTTGTAAGCTCCAGTAGCTTCAAGCTTGAGTTGGAAAGATTAGTCATGAATCCATTATGTTGAGTAGTTTTCCTAAAAAACTTGTTGCCCTAGAGCAGGGGTTTTTTGAAAGCAAGAGCTACTTCTTGGGTAGTGATTAATGTGAAGGGCTACCAGTTTGATACACACTTAAATAAATTGCCAGAAATAGCCAATTTGCTCAATTTACCTTTAACTCTATGTTATTATTAATAATTAATGATGTTTACACTCAATTGAACGGTTTAAAAGAGGAGAAAACACGAAAAAAAATGACAATTAAATTTTGAAACATAGTTTATTTTCAATTTCCACTCTTTAAAATTCAAAATTCAACCGAAAAAAAGAGAAAAACTTAAAAAAATAATTTATGGAACATTATTAGTAATTTTTCCTGATTAAGATTAATTTTAGAATTTTGATGACATGTTTTAAATAGGTTAAAATCCAATCTACACTTTGTTAGAATATATAACAAATTGGACCAAGCTATATTTCTAACAAAGACAAATCATTATTTCTTCTAGATTTTCCAGAACAAAAATCTTAAAAGAAATTCAAAAGACTTTCAAATAAGATTTAAATTTTATTCTACAGATTTTCTAGATTTGCCAGAATCATTTTTTTCAATTTTAATCATAATAAGTTTGAAGAAATATTTCACAAATATTCTTCGTCGAAAAAACAGAAGCTAAAATGAAGAATTAAATTAAAATGTATTTATTATTCTTTACAATGAAAAAAATACATTTACTTGAACATTGATTTAAATTGTCAGGAAAGAAGAGGAAGGAATTTAAAAGGTAAAAAGGTATATGTGTTTAAAAATCCTAAAATCATTTTTAAGGTTGTATTTTTTCTCTAAAATTGTCTTTCTGAAAGTTATAAGAAGCAAAGTAAAAAAAATAATGAACTTATTTAAACAAGTGAAGACCAAGTCTTTAAAATATTTTCTTGGATTTTCAAATTCTATTTGAGTTTTGTCTCTCTTGGAATTAAAAATGTCGGGCAAAGCGAGACCAGCTTGCTAGTAAATAAATACAATTTAAAAAATAGAGGCAGCTCACTGGTATGTGCTGCTATTTGAGCTATTTTTAGAACAGGCCAGCGGGCTACTCATCTGGTCCTTACGGGCTACCTGGTGCCCGCGGGGACCGCGTTGGTGACCCCTGCCCTAGACCTAAACCAGGGGTGTCCAAACTGTTTCCACTGAGGGCCGCACACGGAAAAAATAAAGATGCGGGGGCCATTTTGGTATTTTCCATTTTCAAACCATAACAAAATATATGGATTTTTTAATTTTTTTTTTACCTTTAGGGCTCCCGGGGACCATAAAGCAGGGGTGTCCAAAGTGTGGTCCCGCAGGTCATTTTTTAACAGCCCCACGGCCCATTTAAAAATACGATTAAAAAAATTAAACACATAAAAAGTGGTATAAAAGAGCAAACAGGTGAAATGTAACAAGAAAATAATGCAATGTTTACTCTAATAACACAAAGCTGCCATGCAGGCTGTTTCTTTCTTTAAAAAATAATAATGAATTAACATCAATGTTATTATGAATTATTGACCTATCCAAGGCTCCAATTACGTCACATTAAATATTCCACTTTGAGATATTTTTTGGGGAAAATGTTGCATATTTTGTGTTTACCATTTAAAAAATTGCAACATAAACTTATAATTGACGGATAGATCTGAAGTTGATCTCGAGATTATTGTGTTAAAAGTAAACAGTAAAAAAAAGGTATAATTTATTTTTTAACACTTTAATGAGTAGGACCCTTTTGGTTCCCCAATAATTTTAGTGTGATTTCTTTCTAAGTGTCATCGCTCAAAAAATAATAATGAATAAAAATTCATTATGGTGTTATGAGTTATTGACCTTTTTAAGGCTCCAATTATTATATCATCTCAAATATTCCACTTAACAATTTTATTGGGTGAAAATATTGCATGTTTTGTGTTTTTTCCATAAAAAAACAGGGTTTTCTTTGACAAAAAGAGCATACGACTTAAATCTTTAAAAACGTTATATTGACAGATAGACCTAATGTTGATCTATGGATTTAAAACTTGAATAATAATAAAAATAATAATACTGAATAATGACACTTTTATAATATTTTTTTTTACCAAAACCCTTTGGGGTCCCCGGGATCAAGCCTGAGTGGAGGTCTAAATGTATATTTTTTATACATATATTGTATTGGTTTTTAAAATTAAAAAATATCAAAATGGCCCCCGCTTGCTTTGATTTTTCAGTGTGCGGCCCTCAGTGGAAAAAGTTTGGACACCCCTGCCATAAAGGGTCTAGGCCAATGGTCCCCAACCACCGGGCCGCGGCCCGGTACCGGTCCGCGGACCGATTGGTACCGGGCCGCACAAGAAATTTAAAAAAAAAAAAAAAAAAATTTTTTTTTTTTTTTTTTTTTTTTTAAATTAAATCAACATAAAAAACACAATATATGCATTATATATCAATATAGATCAATACAGTCTGCAGGTATACAGTCCGTAAGCACACATGATTGCATTTCTTTATGGGGAAAAAAAAAAGCGTTGACCGGTCCGCAGCTACAAAAAGGTTGGGTACCACTGGTCTAGGTCATTAAAATGTTAAAAACAAGTCAAATTATTATTATTTTTATTTATTTAACGCTTACAGTAAATCTCTTCAGTATACCAACTTCAGGTTGATATAAAGTAAAAAAAAAATTAAAAAAAAGCCTTTTCTGTCAAAGACAACTTTGTTTTTTTGTAATAAAACTGAAATATGCAGTATTTCCCCCACTGCCCAAAACATTCAGAAAGCAATGTTTGATGTGAAGTAATTAGAGCCTTAAAAACATCAATAATGCAAGACACCATTGATTTTAATTCATTATTATTTTTGAGTAATCACAGTGAAAAGATAAATAAAATCCCATTCAATATATTTAGGATCCAAAAGGAGCCCCACTCATATAAAGTGATACATTTGTATTATTATTATTTTTTACTTTCAACACTTAAGTTACGAGATCAACTTCAGATGTATCTGTCGATTTTACGTTTGAACTATTATTTTGTTTGTTTTATGCTCATTTGTCAAAGAAAATGTTGATGTTTTTGTATGGCAACCACACAATATATGCAATATTTCCCACATAAAACATTTTAAAGTGAAATATTTGAAATAATTGGAGCCTTGAATAGGTCAATAATCCATTATAACATTGATATTTTTGGGTTTTTTTTTGGAGCAATGGCAAAAAAAATAAAAATAAAGATAGACAGAAGAAAAAAAACAGCCTGCATGGCAGCTTTTGTGTCAACATTGCAACTTTTTCTAGTCAGATTTCACCTCATTCCACTTTTTTTAAGGTTTTTTTTCATTTTTGCAATAGCGTTTCCAGAATGTGTGGCGGGCCGGTAAACAAATTAGCTGCGGGCCGCAAATGGTCCCCGGGCTGCACTTTGGACACGGCTGACCTAAACGGTGGTAAGTGAAAGGACAACACAGATGCCACTTAGTGAAGAGTCCACAAAGCACACTGGCACACCTTCTGCCAAGTGGCGGCCATTCTGACTTGACACTTTCCTGGACTTCCATGGACTCCTTCCTGTGTCCATCCTTGCATGCCCACTCATCTCCATACAGCTGGCAACTCCTTTTAAAGAAGCTGCACTCACCCACATAGCAGGCAAGGTGTCCAGGTAACAAACCCATATTTCAGTCCAGAGGTAAACACTGATGTCTATTTCCTATACAATATTATTCTCACCTTTACGTAAACTGGGAGTGTAACTGCACTTGTATTTTAAACCCATTTTTAATCAGTGACCTTAAAACGGAGGTACCTATGATTATGATGTATGGTTGTTACACCCTAGGGCAGGGGTCGGAAACACAAAACGTTGAAAGAGCCATATTGGACCTAAGATACAAAAAACAAACATGCCTGGAGCCGCAAAAAATGAAAAGTCTTATATAAGTGTTATAATGAAGGCAACACATGATGTAAGTGTCTATATTAGCTATATTAGCCTACTATCAAAATGACGTTAAAAGTCTTATATAAGTGTTATAATGAAGGCAACACATGATGTAAGTGTCTATATTAGCTATATTAGCCTACTATCAAAATGACTTTAAAAGTCTTATATAAGTGTTATAATGAAGGCAACACATGATGTAAGTGTCTGTATTAGTTGTATTAGCCTACTATCAAAATGACTTTAAAAGTGTTATATAAGTGTTATAATGAAGGCAACACATGATGCAAGTGTCTATATTAGCTATATTAGCCTACTATCAAAATGACTTTAAAAGTCTTATATAAGTGTTATAATGAAGACAACACATGATGTAAGTGTCTATATTAGCTATATTAGCCTACTATCTAAATGACTTTAAAAGTCTTATATAAGTGTTATAATGAAGGCAACACATGATGTAAGTGTCTATATTAGCTATAATAGCCTACTATCAAAATGACTTTAAAAGTCTTATATAAGTGTTATAATGAAGACAACACATGATGTAAGTGTCTATATTAGCTATATTAGCCTACTATCTAAATGACTTTAAAAGTCTTATATAAGTGTTATAATGAAGGCAACACATGATGTAAGTGTCTATATTAGCTATATTAGCCTACTATCAAAATGACTTTAAAAGTCTTATATAAGTGTTATAATGAAGGCAACACATGATGTAAGTGTCTATATTAGCTATAATAGCCTACTATCAAAATGACTTTAAAAGTCTTATATAAGTGTTATAATGAAGACAACACATGATGTAAGTGTCTATATTAGCTATTATAGCCTACTATCAAAATGACTTTAAAAGTCTTATATAAGTGTTATAATGAAGGCAACACATTATGTAAGTGTCTATATTAGCTATATTAGCCTACTATCAAAATGACTTTAAAAGTCTTATATAAGTGTTATAATGAAGGCAACACATTATGTAAGTGTCTATATTAGCTATATTAGCCTACTATCAAAATGACTATGTGTTGCAGGCTAAAGCAAGTCTTGGTTGACAGAAATGTTGACATGTAATATTTATTCTACACATTTTTACAACATTAGACACCATTAGTAAGTCAGAGGCTACTCAGAAGGTGAGATAACTCCTGGTAATGACTGGCTTGTAATGACCAAAGGTATAGATGTGTGTGTCCAAGTTGAAGGAAACTGCAGGCTGTCTTCTTCTAATAGATTTATTACAATCTATGGCAAGCTAGGTAATGTTTGCTGTGGTCTGGAACAACACGGCATGAAATGCAGCCAATATTACATACAGATAATGTGTCATGAGACATGCAAATATAAATTATATACAAAGAGGATAAAAGTAAAGGATTTCAAATGAGTTCAAATATAACTACAAATGAGGCATAACGATAGCCTAAATAGCATGTTAGCATTGATTAGCTTGCAGTTATGCACTGACCAAATATGCCTGATTAGCACTCCGACAAATCAATAACATCAACAAAGCTCACCTTTGTGCATTCACGCACAGCATAAAACGTTTGGTGAACAAAAGTGGAAAATTTTACATGTAAACAAACTGTTGCGTCACAGTCCACACTATGGTGAGTTCAAGAACCGTCGAAATTAGTAGGACAAAAGGATGTTCACCAGTGAAGCATACACACAAACATATCAAACAGTGGTACTTCTAACAATTGGGAAGGTTTGTGTCATGTTTGTCCTCAAACTAAAAACATACTAAAACTAAAAAAAATATTTTTCCATTTTCAATCCTTTTTTTAAATTGCTCCAGGCAGCCACTAGGGCGGCACTAGAGACCTAATGGAAGGTAGCAGTAGACCACGGTCTCAGAGGCAGCCTTCTTTCCATAGCAGGTGCCGTATAAACATAGTTGTCACTATTTGCCAGCGATTAGTAGCAACCAAGAATGTATAGTCAAGTGAACATATAGTCCCTACAAAGTCTGGTTTATAAGTCAAGTGAACATATAGTCCCTACAAAGTCTGGTTTATAAGTCAAGTGAACATATAGTCCCCACAAAGTCTGGTTTATAAGTCAAGTGAACATATAGTCCCTACAAAGTCTGGTTTATAAGTCAAGTGAACATATAGTCCCCACAAAGTCTGGTTTATAAGTCAAGTGAACATATAGTCCCTACAAAGTCTGGTTTATAAGTCAAGTGAACATATAGTCCCCACAAAGTCTGGTTTATAAGTCAAGTGAACATATAGTCCCTACAAAGTCTGGTTTATAAGTCAAGTGAACATATAGTCCCTACAAAGTCTGGTTTATAAGTCAAGTGAACATATAGTCCCTACAAAGTCTGGTTTATAAGTCAAGTGAACATATAGTCCCCACAAAGTCTGGTTTATAAGTCAAGTGAACATATAGTCCCTACAAAGTCTGGTTTATAAGTCAAGTGAACATATAGTCCCCACAAAGTCTGGTTTATAAGTCAAGTGAACATATAGTCCCCACAAAGTCTGGTTTATAAGTCAAGTGAACATATAGTCCCCACAAAGTC
Source organism: Entelurus aequoreus (assembly GCF_033978785.1). NCBI lineage: Eukaryota > Metazoa > Chordata > Actinopteri > Syngnathiformes > Syngnathidae > Entelurus > Entelurus aequoreus. The sequence continues at coordinate 4,574,571 of NC_084740.1, forward strand.
TGGTTTATAAGTCAAGTGAACATATAGTCCCTACAAAGTCTGGTTTATAAGTCAAGTGAACATATAGTCCCCACAAAGTCTGGTTTATAAGTCAAGTGAACATATAGTCCCTACAAAGTCTGGTTTATAAGTCAAGTGAACATATAGTCCCCACAAAGTCTGGTTTATAAGTCCAGTGAACATATAGTCCCCACAAAGTCTGGTTTATAAGTCAAGTGAACATATAGTCCCCACAAAGTCTGGTTTATAAGTCAAGTGAACATATAGTCCCTACAAAGTCTGGTTTATAAGTCAAGTGAACATATAGTCCCCACAAAGTCTGGTTTATAAGTCAAGTGAACATATAGTCCCCACAAAGTCTGGTTTATAAGTCAAGTGAACATATAGTCCCTACAAAGTCTGGTTTATAAGTCAAGTGAACATATAGTCCCTACAAAGTCTGGTTTATAAGTCAAGTGAACATATAGTCCCTACAAAGTCTGGTTTATAAGTCAAGTGAACATATAGTCCCTACAAAGTCTGGTTTATAAGTCAAGTGAACATATAGTCCCTACAAAGTCTGGTTTATAAGTCAAGTGAACATATAGTCCCTACAAAGTCTGGTTTATAAGTCAAGTGAACATATAGTCCCCACAAAGTCTGGTTTATAAGTCAAGTGAACATATAGTCCCTACAAAGTCTGGTTTATAAGTCAAGTGAACATATAGTCCCCACAAAGTCTGGTTTATAAGTCAAGTGAACATATAGTCCCCACAAAGTCTGGTTTATAAGTCAAGTGAACATATAGTCCCTACAAAGTCTGGTTTATAAGTCAAGTGAACATATAGTCCCTACAAAGTCTGGTTTATAAGTCAAGTGAACATATAGTCCCTACAAAGTCTGGTTTATAAGTCAAGTGAACATATAGTCCCCACAAATACAGAGTGCTTGAGAGCGTGTGTCGTAAGTAAAAGTCATGAAATCCCCCAAGGACTAGAGGCAGAGGACTCTTTAATATTTCAAAGCAGTGATAAGTGCGGCAGGCAGACTGCAGAGAGATAAGATAAGTGCGGTATAAGACTGCAGAGAGATAAGATAAGTGCGGTATAAGACTGCAGAGAGATAAGATAAGTGTGGTATAAGACTGCAGAGAGATAAGATAAGTGTGGTATAAGACTGCAGAGGGATAAGATAAGTGCGGTATAAGACTGCAGAAAGATAAGTGCGGTATAAGACTGCAGAGAGATAAGATAAGTGCGGTATAAGACTGCAGAGAGATAAGATAAGTGTGGTATAAGACTGCAGAAAGATAAGTGCAGTATAAGACTGCAGAGAGATAAGATAAGTGCGGTATGAGACTGCAGAGAGATAAGATAAGTGCGGTATAAGACTGCAGAGAGATAAGATAAGTGAGGTATAAGACTGCAGAGAGATAAGATAAGTGTGGTATGAGACTGCAGAGAGATAAGATAAGTGCGGTATAAGACTGCAGAGAGATAAGATAAGTGCGGTATAAGACTGCAGAAAGATAAGATAAATGCGGTATAAGACTGCAGAGAGATAAGATAAGTGTGGTATAAGACTGCAGAGAGATAAGATAAGTGCGGTATAAGACTGCAGAGAGATAAGATACGTGCGGTATAAGACTGCAGAGAGATAAGATAAGTGCGGTATAAGACTGCAGAGAGATAAGATAAGTGCGGTATAAGACTGCAGAGAGATAAGATAAGTGCGGTATAAGACTGCAGAGAGATAAGTGCGGTATAAGACTGCAGAGAGATAAGATACGTGCGGTATAAGACTGCAGAGAGATAAGATAAGTGCGGTATAAGACTGCAGAGAGATAAGATAAGTGCGGTATAAGACTGCAGAGAGATAAGATAAGTGCGGTATTAGACTGCAGAGAGATAAGATAAGTGCGGTATAAGACTGCAGAAAGATAAGTGCGGTATAAGACTGCAGAGAGATAAGATAAGTGCAGTATAAGACTGCAGAGAGATAAGATAAGTGCGGTATAAGACTGCAGAGAGATAAGATAAGTGCAGTATAAGACTGCAGAGAGATAAGATAAGTGCGGTATAAGACTGCAGAGAGATAAGATAAGTGCGGTATAAGACTGCAGAGAGATAAGATAAGTGCGGTATAAGACTGCAGAGAGATAAGATAAGTGCGGTATAAGACTGCAGAGAGATAAGATAAGTGCGGTATAAGACTGCAGAAAGATAAGATAAGTGCGGTATAAGACTGCAGAGAGATAAGATAAGTGTGGTATAAGACTGCAGAGAGATAAGATAAGTGCGGTATAAGACTGCAGAGAGATAAGATAAGTGCGATATTAGACTGCAGAGAGATAAGATAAGTGCGGTATAAGACTGCAGAGAGATAAGATAAGTGCGGTATAAGACTGCAGAGAGATAAGATAAGTGCAGTATAAGACTGCAGAGAGATAAGTGCGGTATAAGACTGCAGAGAGATAAGATAAGTGCGGTATAAGACTGCAGAGAGATAAGATAAGTGCGGTATAAGACTGCAGAGAGATAAGATAAGTGCGGTATAAGACTGCAGAGAGATAAGATAAGTGCGGTATAAGACTGCAGAAAGATAAGATAAGTGCGGTATAAGACTGCAGAGAGATAAGATAAGTGTGGTATAAGACTGCAGAGAGATAAGATAAGTGCGGTATAAGACTGCAGAGAGATAAGATAAGTGCGATATTAGACTGCAGAGAGATAAGATAAGTGCGGTATAAGACTGCAGAGAGATAAGATAAGTGCGGTATAAGACTGCAGAGAGATAAGATAAGTGCAGTATAAGACTGCAGAGAGATAAGTGCGGTATAAGACTGCAGAGAGATAAGATAAGTGCGGTATAAGACTGCAGAGAGATAAGATAAGTGCGGTATAAGACTGCAGAGAGATAAGATAAGTGCGGTATAAGACTGCAGAGGGATAAGATAAGTGCGGTATAAGACTGCAGAGAGATAAGATAGGTGCGGTGTAAGACTGCAGAGAGATAAGATAAGTGCAGTATAAGACTGCAGAGGGATAAGATAAGTGCGGTATAAGACTGCAGAAAGATAAGTGCGGTATAAGACTGCAGAGAGATAAGATAAGTGCGGTATAAGACTGCAGAGGGATAAGATAAGTGCGGTATAAGACTGCAGAAAGATAAGTGCGGTATAAGACTGCAGAGAGATAAGATAAGTGCGGTATAAGACTGCAGAGAGATAAGATAAGTGTGGTATAAGACTGCAGAAAGATAAGTGCAGTATAAGACTGCAGAGAGATAAGATAAGTGCGGTATGAGACTGCAGAGAGATAAGATAAGTGCGGTATAAGACTGCAGAGAGATAAGATAAGTGAGGTATAAGACTGCAGAGAGATAAGATAAGTGTGGTATAAGACTGCAGAGAGATAAGATAAGTGCGGTATAAGACTGCAGAGAGATAAGATAAGTGCGGTATAAGACTGCAGAGAGATAAGATAAGTGTGGTATAAGACTGCAGAGAGATAAGATAAGTGCGGTATAAGACGGCAGAGAGATAAGATAAGTGCGGTATAAGACTGCAGAGAGATAAGATAAGTGCGGTATAAGACTGCAGAGAGATAAGATAAGTGCGGTGTAAGACTGCAGAGAGATAAGATAAGTGCGGTGTAAGACTGCAGAGAGATAAGATAAGTGCGGTGTAAGACTGCAGAGAGATAAGATAAGTGCGGTGTAAGACTGCAGAGAGATAAGATAAGTGCGGTGTAAGACTGCAGAGAGATAAGATAATTCAGTCAGCCATTTCGATTATTCCGTCGGCTATTTCCGGAGACTGATGTCACTGGAGTAACACTTCTGCACTCTGACCATGTTATCAGATCAGTCGTACTGGAAACACGCAAAAAATTCTAGAGATATGTGCTGTCTATCATTCACAATCTTTATAGAAGACATGAACACGTATGTTTTTTAAGTCGTAAATAAAAAAAATACATAAAAAGTCAACTAACAAAGGAGTCGATGGGGGCTCTCTATTTTGCTCACAAAACACTAAATAATCATTCAAAATCCGAAAACAATACTCTATTTCCATCTTGTTACTTGAATATTAACTAAATAAATATTTTAAGTCGTACATAAAAAAAATACATAAAAAGTCAACCAACAAAGGAGTCAATGGGGGCTCTCTATTTTGCTCACAAAACACTCTAAATAATCATCCAAAATCCGAAAACAATACTCTATTTCCATCTTGTTACCTGAATATTAACTAAATAAATATTTTAAGTCGTAAATAAAAAAATACATAAAAAGTCAACTAACGAAGGAGTCAATGGGGGCTCTCTATTTTGCTCACAAAACACTCTAAATAATCATTCAAAATCCGAAAACAAAACTCTATTTCCATCTTGTTACCTGAATATTACCTAAATATTAGTAATGTTTTTATTATAAGCGTTACCACAAAGAAAGTACTTTTAGCACTGATAACCGAGAGTTAACTATAGTTATGCTGCACTGGACGCAAGGAGAAACTTTCATGTAATTATAACATGAAACTGAAGATGGCAGTAATGCAACATATATGGATGCAAACTGCTGTAAAACTGTAAAGAAGAAGAAGCTTATGCGATGTCTTGTTTGCTTCCGTTTCTTCTACTGCTGCGTCGCGTCAAAGTTATTCTGAATTAAAAAATCAAGCCTCTCATCTGAATAATGGGAGGATTTAGCCATGAATCTAGAAGTTGTTCATCTGTGACATTCAATCTATACCCGGAGATGGAGACAAACACTACAACAGAAGAGTGTCTGCAACAACTTTTTTAACCCTTCGCGTGGATTAAATAATTCTCCATGTAACTGGGAATATATACACATCCTGTAAGTCGTCATCACAGTGAGAGCAGACATCGTGCAGTAAGCGATTGTTTTATTATGTTTGTATTTCTTCTATAGCACTTAGCAATGCTGCTACATTAAGCTTGATGTTTCACTGAAGCTGGATCTGTTTAGCAGAGCTTCTAAAACATGTAGAGCAGGGGTCACCAACGCGGTGCCCGCGGGCACCAGGTAGCCCGTAAGGACCAGATGAGTAGCCCGCTGGCCTGTTCTAAAAATAGCTCAAATAGCAGCACTTACCAGTGAGCTGCCTCTATTTTTTAAATTGTATTTATTTACTAGCAAGCTGGTCTCGCTTTGCCCGACATTTTTAATTCTAAGAGAGACAAAACTCAAATAGAATTTGAAAATCCAAGAAAATATTTTAAAGACTTGGTCTTCACTTGTTTAAATAAATTCATTTATTTTTTTACTTTGCTTCTTATAACTTTCAGAAAAACAATTTTAGAGAAAAAAATACAACCTTAAAAATGATTTTAGGATTTTTAAACACATATACCTTTTTACCTTTTAAATTCCTTCCTCTTCTTTCCTGACAATTTAAATCAATGTTCAAGTACATTTTTTTATTTTTTATTGTAAAGAATAATAAATACATTTTAATTTAATTCTTCATTTTAGCTTCTGTTTTTTCGACGAAGAATATTTGTGAAATATTTCTTCAAATTTATTATGATTAAAATTCAAAAAAATTATTGTGGAAAATCTAGAAAATCTGTAGAATCAAATTTAAATCTTATTTCAAAGTCTTTTGAACTTCTTTTGAAATTTTTGTTCTGGAAAATCTAGAATAAATAATGATTTGTCTTTGTTAGAAATATAGCTTGGTTCAATTTGTTATATATTCTAACAAAGTGCAGATTGGATGTTAACCTATTTAAAACATTTCATCAAAATTCTAAAATTAATCTTAATCAGGAAAAATTACAAATGATGTTCCAAAAATTATTTTTTAAATTTTTTCAAAAAGATTCGAATTTGCTAGTTTTTCTCTTCTTTTTTTCGGTTGAATTTTGAATTTTAAAGAGTCGAAATTGAAGATAAACTATGTTTCAAAATTTAATTGTCATTTTTTTCCCGTGTTTTCTCCTCTTTTAAACCGTTCAATTAAGTGTAAATATCATTAATTATTAATAATAACATAGAGTTAAAGGTAAATTGAGCAAATTAGCTATTTCTGGCAATTTATTGAAGTGTGTATCAAACTGGTAGCCCTTCGCATTAATCACTACCCAAGAAGTAGCTCTTGCTTTCAAAAAGGTTGGTGACCCCTGATGTAGAGCATCCTCCTTTTATTCTGGATCAAAAATATACATTTCTGGATCATACCTTTTCCCAAAGTAATCGTCGTTGGCTCGCACTAAGTCTGCATGATTTGCATTGTTGTTGGTAATGAAAGGATGTGTGGTTTCTACCTCTGCGCCAATCAATCACGTGTCTGGCAAGCTCGTTATCTCTCAAAATGACTATTTTGATCATATCTACTTCTTTGGAAGTTTTTTGGTGTCATACATTAGACATATATGATAATAGCTTCATAATTGTCATAATTTGTTTTTCCACTCTAATGGTACTTTAAGGCAGTGGTCCCCAACCACCGGGCCGTGGCCCGGTACCGGTACGTGGACCGATTGGTACCGGGCCGCGCAAGAAATGTAAAAAAATAAAATTTAAAAAAATAAAAATAAAAAAAAATAAAAATTAATTAAATCAACATAAAAAACACAATATATACATTATATATCAATATAGATCAATACAGTCTGCAGGGATACAGTCCGTAAGCATATTTCTTTATGAAAAAATAAATAAATAAATAAATAAATAAAAAATTCCACTCTTCACCCCCCGGTCCGTGGGATATATTTTGAAGCGTTGACCGGTCCCCAGCTACAAAAAGGTTGGGGACCACTGCTTTAAGGTATGTAAATACATAAATAAAATATTTATGTGTAAATAGTCAATTTTACAATGTATATACACTATATTGCCAAAAGTATTTGGCCACCCATCCAAACGATGAGAATCAGGTGTCCTAATCACTTGGCCCGGTGTATCAAATCAAGCACTTAGGCATGGAGACTGTTTCTACAAACATTTGTGAAAGAATGGGCCGCTCTCAGTGATTTCCAGCGTGGAACTGTCATAGGATGCCACCTGTGCGACAAATCCAGTCGTGAAATTTCCTCGCTCCTAAATATTCCAAAGTCAACTTTATTAGAAGGAAAGTGAAGAGTTTGGGAACAACAGCAACTCAGCCACCGAGTGGTAGGCCACGTAAACTGACAGAGAGGTCAGAATAGTGCAAAGACTTTCTGCACAGTCCGTTGCTATACAGAGCTCCAAACGTCATGTGACCTTCCAATTAGCCCACGTACAGCCCGCAGAGAGCTTCATGGAATGGGTTTCCATGGCCGGGCAGCTGCGTCTAAGCCATACGTCACCAAGTCCAATGCAAAGCGTGGGATGCAGTGGTGTATTTCGGACTGCATTGTGCCGAGTGTGGAATTTGGTGGAGGAGGAATTACGGCGTGGGGTTGGCTTTTCAGGAGTTGGGCTTGGCCCCTTTAGTTCCAAGTGAAAGGAACTTTGAATGCTCCAGGATACCAAAAACATTTTGGACAATTCCATGGGATGGCGCTTCAAGTTCATATGTGAGTGAAGGCAGGTGGCCAAATACTTTTGGCAATATAGCGTAGCTGCGGCTAATATATAGTAAAAATGTTTTCTTCTGAAATTTAGGGGGTGAGGCTTATATACCGCTGCGCTCTAAACTCCAGAAAAATACGGTATTCATTTATACAATTTATTCATTTATGGTTAGTTGTGGGGGTAAAACATACGAATTTAGGAAGTTGCATTAAAGGCCTACTGACACCCACTACTCCCGACCACGCAGTCTGATAGTTTATATATCAAATTCAAATCCGTGATCCACAATAGAAAAAGCAGAAAGTGTGGAATCCAATGAGCCAGCTTGTACCTAAGTTACGGTCAGAGCGAAAAAAGATACGTCTTGCACTGCACTCTAATCCTTCACTCTCACGTTCCTCATCCACAAATCTTTCACCCTGGCTCAAATTAATGGGGAAATCGTCGCTTTCTCGGTCCGAATCGCTCTCGCTGCTGGTGTAAACAATGGGGAAATGTGAGGAGCCTTTCAACCTGTGACGTCACGCTACTTCCGGTACAGGCAAGGCTTTTTTTTATCAGCGACCAAAACTTTATCGTCGATGTTCTCTACAAAATCAGCAAAAATATGGCAATATCGCGAAATGATCAAGTATGACACATAGAATGGATCTGCTATCCCCGTTTAAATAAAAAAAAAATCATTTCAGTAGGCCTTTAAAGATGGGTAGAAACAACTGGAAGGGAGAAAAAACTATTTCTGTAGAAGAGAAGGTCAAAAGAGACAGGGGGGTTATGTGTGAGGGGGAGGGTTTCAAACAGAGCAAAGAGGTACAAAAGTATGTCATGTTTTCTCTGGGGAGGAAGAGTACAGTAAGTACAGTATGTACTGTGGCTTTCAGCCTGGCACGGACTATCTATCTTGTCGGGATCCCCAGCAAGAACATCCAGAAGCCCGTGGAAATGCCCCCCTCTACCTCAAAGGACTGCTCACCCCCCAAATCCTCCACACGACACCTCCGCTCCGGACAGACTAACCTCAGAGGACAAAGCTACGAACAATGGGAGACCGGGCTTTCTGCTCCGCCGCTCCCAGTCTGTGGAACGCTCTCCCTGACCACCTGAGGGCACCACAGACTGTGGATGCTTTTAAAAAAGGCTTAAAAACCCTTCTTTTTAAAAAAAAAAGCCTTTTTTAGATATACGCATACTAGTTTTAGCTATTTGGCTGTTCTAGTTTTTATTAGGGACCGAGTCCCTTTGGGACAGAGGACCCTATTGAATTTCTAGCGTTTTATTATTATACCGCCGCCTCTTTGAGCTGTAATTTGACCCCCTTAACATGCTTCAAAACTCACCAAATTGGACACACACATCAGGACTGGCGAAAATTGCGATCTAATCAAAAAAAACCATACCCCAAAACTCAAAATTGCGCTCTAGCGCCCCCTAGGAAGAAAACACAGATAAAACTGCCTCTATGAGCTGTAATTTGACCCCCTTAACATGCTTCAAAACTCCCCAAATTGGACACACACATCAGGACTGGCGAAAATTTCGATCTAATAAAAAAAAAACCAAACCCCAAAACTCAAAATTGCGCTCTAGCGCCCCCTAGGAAGAAAACACAGACAAAACTGCCTCTATGAGCTGTAATTTGACCCCCTTAACATGCTTCAAAACTCACCAAATTGGACACACACATCAGGACTGGCGAAAATTGCGATCTAATCAAAAAAACCAAACCCCAAAACTCAAAATTGCGCTCTAGCGCCCCCTAGGAAGAAAACACAGACAAAACTGCCTCTATGAGCTGTAATTTGACCCCCTTAACATGCTTCAAAACTCACCAAATTGGACACACACATCAGGACTGGCGAAAATTGCGATCTAATCAAAAAAACCAAACCCCAAAACTCAAAATTGCGCTCTAGCGCCCCCTAGGAAGAAAACACAGACAAAACTGCCTCTATGAGCTGTAATTTGACCCCCTTAACATGCTTCAAAACTCACCAAATTGGACACACACATCAGGACTGGCGAAAATTGCGATCTAATCAAAAAAACCAAACCCCAAAACTCAAAATTGCGCTCTAGCGCCCCCTAGGAAGAAAACACAGACAAAACTGCCTCTATGAGCTGTAATTTGACCCCCTTAACATGCTTCAAAACTCACCAAATTGGACACACACATCAGGACTGGCGAAAATTGCGATCTAATCATGCTATTTTAGGCTTCATAATGCACCACACATTTTCAATGGGAGACAGGTCTGGACTACAGGCAGGCCAGTCTAGAACCCGCACTCTTTTACTATGAAGCCACGTTGATGTAACACGTGGCTTGGCATTGTCTTGCTGAAATAAGCAGGGGCGTCCATGGTAACGTTGCTTGGATGGCAACATATGGTGGTTTGTCTCTGTGCGATATAGAAAATGACTATATGGTGATATTGGAGTATACGTTCTCACACAGTTGCTTTTAGCTGCGGGCATTACACTGCAGGCTCTTCTCACTCTCTCTTGTCTCTCCTTCTCACAGAGACATAAAACAAGCATCATTTGAAAAATGTATTATTATTTTTATTTTTTTTAATTAAATCAACATAAAAACACTATATATACATATTGTGTATGTGTATGTCAATATAGATCAATACAGTCTGCAGGTATACAGTCCGCAAGCACACATGATTGTATTTCTTTATGGGAAAAAAAAAATTAAAATTAAAAATAATTATTTTTTTATTTTTTTTTAAATTAAATCAACATAAAAACACTATATAAACATATTGTGTATGTGTGTGTCAATATAGATCAATACAGTCTGCAGGTATACAGTCCGTAAGCACACATGATTGTATTTCTTTATGGGGGGGAGAGAAAAAAAAAAAAAAAATTAATTTTAAATTTTTTTTATTTTTTTTTTAAATTAAATCAACATAAAAACACTATATATACATATTGTGTATGTGTATGTCAATATAGATCAATACAGTCTGCACGTATACAGTCCGTAAGCACACATGATTGTATTTCTTTATGGGGAAAAAAAAAAAATAAAAAATTTTAATTAATTTTTTTTTTTTTTTTTTTTTTAAATTAAATCAACATAAAAACACTATATATACATATTGTATATGTGTATGTCAATATAGATCAATACAGTCTGCAGGTATACAGTCCGTAAGCACACATGATTGTATTTCTTTATGGAAAAAAAAAAAAAAAATTAAAATTAATTATTATTATTATTATTTTTTTAATTAAATCAACATAAAAACACTATATAAACATATTGTGTATGTGTGTGTCAATATAGATCAATACAGTCTGCAGGTATACAGTCCGTAAGCACACATGATTGTATTTCTTTATGGGGGGGGGGGGGAAAAATAAAATAAAAATTAATTTAAAAAAAAAATAATTTTTTTTAAAATTAAATCAACATAAAAACACTATATATACATATTGTGTATGTGTATGTCAATATAGATCAATACAGTCTGCAGGTATACAGTCCGTAAGCACACATGATTGTATTTCTTTATGGGGAAAAAAAAAAAAAAAAAAAAATGTTTAATTAATTTTTTTTTTTTTTTTTTTTAAATTAAATCAACATAAAAACACTATATATACATATTGTGTATGTGTATGTCAATATAGATCAATACAGTCTGCAGGTATACAGTCCGTAAGCACACATGATTGTATTTCTTTATGGAAAAAAAAAAAAAAAAAAAAAAAATCCCCCTCCCCCCCGGTCCGTGGGACAAATTTTCAAACATTGACCGGTCCCCAGCTACAAAAAGGTTGGGGACCACTGTTTTATTGTATACAAAAACCTACCATGCGACTATTGATGAAGTCCTCCGTCACGTCAATTTGCATCCACGCGTCTTTCTGCTCTACATCCTCAGCCCACTTGTCATCATTCCCCTCTCCTCTTATCCTCCGTGCAGCTGTGATCCGCCAGCTCCAAGTTCTGCCGCTGGATGGGCTCATGAAGTAAACTCAGGAAAAAGGGTAGCATGTGCCTCTGGGCTGCAAAGGCGTACAGGTAATGGATGTGTAAACACTCATGCAGAGAGAGGGGAGAGAAGGCATGCTAAAAATAGTCAATGGGAAAGGGGGAAAAAAAAAAAAGGTTTGGGAAAAGAAGGGAAATAAACAAGATGAGCCAGGGCGGGGCAAGGGAGAATGGAATCCTTGCAGGGAATGTGTAGTCCCGATCTTCCCAGTGGGATTAGTGTAAATCTAATACACTATATTGCCAAAAGTATTTGGCCACCTGCCTTGACTCACATATGAGCTTGAAGTGCCATCCCATTCCTAACCCACAGTGTTGGGTTAGTTACTGAAAATCAGTAACTAGTTACTTTATTTCAAAAGTAACTCAATTACTAACTCAGTTACTTACACCAAAAAGTAATGCGTTACTGTGAAAAGTAACTACTTAGTTACGTCTTCCCCCCCCCCCCCCCTTTTTGTTTTAAGGCTACCATTAATGCCCTTTTATCCTTCATGTCAGTACTGTTATTGCACTGGAGCAGGGGTCACCAACATGGTGCCCGCGGGCACCAGGTAGCCCGTAAGGACCAGATGAGTAGCCCGCTGGCCTGTTCTAAAAATAGCTCAAATAGCAGCACTTACCAGTGAGCTGCCTCTATTTTTTAAATTGTATTTATTTACTAGCAAGCTGGTCTCGCTTTGCCCGACATTTTTAATTCTAAGAGAGACAAAACTCAAATAGAATTTGAAAATCCAGGAAAATATTTTAAAGACGTGGTCTTCACTTGTTAAAATAAATTCATACATTTTTTTACTTTGCTTCTTATAACTTTTAGAAAGACAATTTTAGAGAAAAAATACAACCTTAAAAATGATTTTAGGATTTTTAAACACATATACCTTTTTACCTTTTAAATTCCTTCCTCTTCATTCCTGACAATTTAAATCAATGTTCAAGTAAATTTATTTTTTTTATTGTGAAGAATAATAAATGAATTTTAATTTAATTCTTCAGTTTAGCTTCTGTTTTTTCGACGAAGAATATTTGTGAAATATTTCTTCAAACTTATTATGATTAAAATTCAAAAAAATTATTCTAGAAAATCTGTAGAATCAAATTTGAATCTTATTTCAAAGTCTTTTGAATTTCTTTTAAAATTTTTGTTCTGGAAAATCTAGAAGAAATAATGATCTTTGTTAGAAATATAGCTTGGTCCAATTTGTTATATATTCTAACAAAGTGTAGATTGGATTTTAACCTATTTAAAACATGTCATCCAAATTCTAAAATTAATCTTAATCAGGAAAAATTACTAATGATGTTCCATAAATTCATTTTTTAAATTTTTTTCAAAAAGATTCGAATTTGCTAGTTTTTCTCTTCTTTTTTTCGGTTGAATTTTGAATTTTAAAGAGTCGAAATTGAAGATAAACTATGTTTCAAAATTTAATTGTCATTTTTTTCGTGTTTTCTCCTCTTTTAAACCGTTCAATTAAGTGTAAATATCATTAATTATTAATGATAACATAGAGTTAAAGGTAAATTGAGCAAATTGGCTATTTCTGGCAATTTATTTAAGTGTGTATCAAACTGGTAGCCCTTCGCATTAATCAGTACCCAAGAAGTAGCTCTTGCTTTCAAAAAGGTTGGTGACCCCTGCACTGGAGAATAATACAATCTGTTGATCAACTTGACGTGCATTTGCATCACTGAACTCTGCTAAGCAATGTGGTCTACATACACAGGGCCGGCCCGTGGCATAGGCCGTATAGGCAAATGCTAAGGGCGCCGTCCATCAGGGGGCGCCACGCCAGTGCCACGAATGTTGGAGAAAAAGAAAAAAAAATTGGTACTAATTTTTCTAAATACAAAAAAATAATCCCACGTTAATTAAAATGCAAAGTAAAGCCTATTTAATAGAAATATTATTTGTTACAACATTACGCCCCCCCTCCCTCGGCACGGTGCGCCGCCCTCCCTTCCCGTATCATGACTCTTTTTGGACGTCACCACATCAAAAAATCAACACAAGATGTCAAAACGGCCAAAACTGTCAGGTGCCCGGGGAAGAAAAAAAGAGAAAAGAAGAGGAGGAGAAACGAGAAAAAGACAGAGGTAGCAGGTAGGTAACGTTAGCCTACATGAAATTATTTGTCTGTTACAGAATGTCATAGTAACCTGGCTTTTTAGCATTAAGCTAATGTTACATGATTCGGCAATTGCTAATCAATAAATAGCTAGTTCTGTTTTAACGTCGGGTTAATATTGTGGAGGGGGGCTAAATTGTTATGGAAAATAATAATGTAATGTTAGGTAATTACAGTACTCCCTGGTGTACAGTCATTTGTAAGTCATTCTAGTTAATGCAATATTAAAAAGCCCAAATAGAGAACTCAGAAGGATCCCCTTTTTTTGTAATATAGTTGCTAAAGTCATACTGGTTTGATATCTTGTTTTGTGCAGTGCCTTATTTATATTGTATTTTTAATTTACTTTATGCAACTTGTTGACACGTTTTATTTTTGTCAAGGTTTTCCCTGACAGTTTGGTCAAGTTTTAGTTTTCCTCTTGCGTTTGTCTTAGTTTCCTGTCTTTAGTTCCTGTCAGCACTCTTATTTTGGTTATTTCCTGATTATCTCCCTGAGTGTTTTGTCCCCTCAGCTGTGGCTGATTGGCACCTGGCCACACCTGGTGCCAGTCAGCCAGCTGCTCATTTAAACCTGCCCTGCCCTCCAGTCACGGCTGGATCATTGTCATTAGAATACTTGTCACTTGTCACTTCTACCTATTTGTCCACTCCGCTTTAGTCATAGTTCCTTCGTGTCACAGTAAGTGTTTTTGTTTATTGTCCACAGTTAGCCTTTGTGCTATTTTAGTTCATAGCCTAGTTTGTTCTCCGCCTTGTGCGCGCCTTTTGTTTGTTCCCTTTTGTTTGTTTTTTTGCTATAGTATCTGAATTAAATCATGTTTTCCCATTCAATGCCTGCCATCATCTCTGCATCTTGGGGTTCGGCACCTAAAAACTCTGACAATTTTGTGTTTATGTATGTAAAAAATATTGTATTTCATATATTCATTTTTTATTTTTTGTATTCATTTATTTATTCATATTTTTTAAATCTTGTTAACTATTCTGATTGTTAATTTGCTTCTTTAAGTAGAAAAAAAAAGGTCAAAGACAAAGCTATTCGGTTTCTTGTGAGTATATACACTTCACTGCCGATGTGGGGGGGCGCCACCTAAAATTTGGCCTAGGGCGCCAGATTGTTAGAGCCGGGCCTGTACATACAACACACAAAACTCTGCTGAGAAATGTGGTCTACATACAACACACAAAGACAAAGATAGTTTCAAAGGGCCAATTTATTACAGGCCAGATTAAATTGACAAAACTATTTTAAATAGCTGCAACATAATGGCTCTTTTAACTTTAACTTTAAGTAGATAGGATCTTTGATCCAAGACACAACTTACATTTAACTAAAATGTTCTTTTCTTTGTGCTCGACAAAGAAAGTAGTGAGAATATCTCCATGTTAAGAAACTCGCCATGATGTCTTGTTAGTTGTTATGAGAGTAGCGTATGTGTGTGTGTGTGTGTGTGTGTGTGTGTGGCCCTTTAAGATATGAAAGCATGTGAGGTTGAGTGACGTCAGTGAGTGAGTGGGCGAGAGAGGTGAGGGAGCGGCGACAGTGAGTGCGTGCAGGTGCTCTAGCTTGGTGGATGGCTGCGTGCAATAAAGTCACAAAGTTGCAACAAACCGCCGGCCTCGTCGTTCACCCTCAGCTGTAAAGACCCACTTCCGGGTAAGTGAAGGTTGTTAGCCCCGAAGTATATAGGCCCTGGAGGAACGTCTCCCCTGCGCCCCTCAACTACGGTCTGGGAGAACCTACCCACCCCCAATCACACCCACACACAGAAAGCACGCCTTTTCTTTTCCACCGCAGCGCTCCCAATAAAACACACTCAGATCTTCAGTTTCTAGCCGATACTACATAAAAAATATGGTAAAATAACGCAGTAACGCATCACGTAGTAAGGGTAACTGAGTTACTGAATATAAAAAATAACGCGTTAGATTACTAATTACCGCCGAAACTTTGTAACGTGTTAGTCCCAACACTGCTAACCCATAGGGTTCAATATAACGTCGGTCCACCTTTTGCAGCTATTACAGCTTCTTCTGGGAAGGCTGTCCACAAGGTTGCGGAGTGTGTTTATAGGAATTTCCCACCGTTCTTCCAAACGCACATTGGTGATATTGGTGGAGAAGGCCTGGCTCTCAGTCTCCGTTCCAATTCATCCCGAAGGTGTTCTATCGGGTTCAGGTCAGGACTCTGTGCAGGCCAGTCAAGTTCCTCCACACCGGACTCTGTCATCCATGTCTTTATGGGCCTTGCTTGTCGTCATGTTGTCAAGTCAAGTCAAGTCAAGTCAAGTCAAGGGAACTTTATTTATATAGCACGTTTACGACAACTTTTAAATTTTTACCTTTTTACCTTTTAAATTCCTTCCTCTTCATTCCTGACAATTTAAAACAATGTTCAAGTAAATTTATTTTTTTTATTGTAAAGAAAAATAAATAAATTTTAATTTAATTCTTCATTTTAGCTTCTGTTTTTTCGGCGAAGAATATTTGTGAAATATTTCTTCAAACTTATTATGATTAAAATTCAAATAAATTATTCTAGAAAATCTGTAGAATCAAATTTGAATCTTATTTCAAAGTCTTTTGAATTTCTTTTAAAATTTTTGTTCTGGAAAATCTAGAAGAAATAATGATCTTTGTTAGAAATATATAATAATAAATTGAACCAAAGTGTTTTACAGGTTAAAAAAGCATAGAGCCAAACACAAAACAAAAACAAAAAAAACTAACAAAGAACATTAACAAATGTAGGTCTAAGTGAGACCTACATAGAGGTTTTTGTTTCATGTCTCTACGACATTCCTACTGGAAGTTACAGGCAGTTTTGTCTGTGTTTTCTTCCTAGGGGGCGCTAGAGCGCAATTTTGAGTTTTGGGGTTTGGTTTTTTTGATTAGATCGCAGTTTTCGCCAGTCCTGATGTGTGTGTCCAGGCGGCGGTATAATAATAAAGAATAATAATAATAATAAAACGCTAGAAATACAATAGGGCCCTCTGTCCCAAAGGGACTCGGTCCCTAATGAATGAGCTGAACAAGATAGTGCAAAAGCAATATGGTAAAAGGGGTCGAATAAAAAGTAAAAATTTGCTAAATAAAAATAAAAATAATAATAATAAAAGTGCGACAAATTGAAGAATAAAACTAAAGCGAAGGGGTGGGGTGGGGGGACTAGAAATGGTGGCCTCGTGGGCGGACTCAGCTCAGGTCATAGGCCAGCGAGAAGAGGTAGGTCTTAAGGAGGGTTTTGAAGACCCCCAGGCTCTGGGCTGACCTAATGTGGAGGGGAAGGCTGTTCCAGAGCTTAGGGCTCTGTCCCCTCTGGTCTTTAGCCTGGATCTGTCCCCTCTGGTCTTTAGCCTGGATCTGTCCCCTCTGGTCTTTAGCCTGGATCTGTCCCCTCTGGTCTTTAGCCTGGATCTGGGGACCGCCAACAGCAGGTGGTCAGCTGACCTTAGGGCTCTAGACGAGGTATGATGATGCAGAAGCTCGGTCAGGTATTGTGGGGCCAGACCATTTAGGGATTCAAAAACAATTACAAGTCATTTCAAATCAATGCGGTGACGGACAGGGAGAGGAAGGGGCCCCGCTCCGAACCGTTCCCACAAGGTTGGGAATGTTTTTTGGTATCCTGGAGCATTCAAAGTTCCTTTCACTGGAACTAAGACACCAGGCCCAACTCCTGAAAAACAACCCCACACCATAATTCCTCCTCCACCTCCACCTCTGTCAGTTTACGTGGCCCGCCTACCACTTGGTGGCTGAGTTGCTGTTGTTCCCAAACGCTGCCATTCCCTTAAAATGAAGCCGACAGTTGACTTTGGAATATTTAGGAGCGATTCCGTACAATTGACCACTAAATGGTAACACCCGAATAAGTTTTTCAACTTGTTTAAGTCGGGGTCCACTTAAATTGATTCATGATACAGATATATACTATCAGATATACTATCATCATAATACAGTCATCACACAAGATAATCACATTTAATTATTTACATTATTTACAATCAGGGGTGTGGAGGGGGGGGGGGGTAGGATATGGACAGCAAGTAGTGGACATAGATAGAGAGAGAGAGAGAGAGAGAGAGAGAGAGAGAGAGAGAGAGAGAGAGAGAGAGAGAGAGATCAGAAGGCATAAGAAAAAGTATCTGCATTTGATTGTTTACATTTGATTATTAGCAATCCGGGGAGGGTGTTAGTTTAGGGTTGTAGCTGCCTGAAGGTGAACTTTTATTGCGGTTTTGAAGGAGGATAGAGATGCCCTTTCTTTTATACCTGTTGGGAGCGCATTCCACATTGATGTGGCATAGAAAGAGAATGAGTTAAGACCTTTGTTAGTTCGGAATCTGGGTTTAACGTGGTTAGTGGAGCTCCCCCTGGTGTTGTGGTTATGGCGGTCATTTACGTTGAGGAAGTAGTTTGACATGTACTTCGGTATCAGGGAGGTGTAGCGGATTTTATAGACCAGGCTCAGTGCAAGTTGTTTTACTCTGTCCTCCACCTTGAGCCAGCCCACTTTGGAGAAGTGGGTAGGAGTTAGGTGTGATCTGGGGTGGAGGTCTAGAAGTAACCTGACTAGCTTGTTCTGGGATGTGTGGAGTTTAGATTTGAGGGTTTTGGAGGTGCTAGGGTACCAGGAGGTGCATGCGTAATCGAAAAAGGGTTGAACGAGAGTTCCCGCCAGAATCCTCAAGGTGCTTTTGTTGACCAGAGAGGAGATTCTGTAGAGAAATCTCATTCGTTGGTTGACCTTTTTGATTACCTTGGTTGCCATTTTGTCACAGGAAAGGTTAGCCTCTAGAATGGAACCTAGGTAGGTGACCTCATCTTTCCTGGTGATAACAATGTCACCCACTTTTATGGTGAAGTCATTGACTGAAAGCGGCCCATTCTTTCACTAATGTTTGTAGAAACAGTCTCCGTGCCTAAATGCTTGAATTTATACACCTGTGGCCGGGCCAAGTGATTAGGACACCTGATTCTGATCTTTTGGATGGGTGGCCAAATACTTTTGGCGACATAGTGTATGACCCGCTGTCACTTTGACTCCTTCTAATCTCGGCTTAAGCTGTTAGCATCACTAATCACTTACCAACTGCTTAGCATCCACTCCAAGCCATCAAGCAGCAAGTGCAATGCTTTTTCAACTACGACCAAAAGACTAACATTTATTTGTTTGCTTTGTTAATCAACTACAGTCCTGACCTTGGTCAATTCATTTCCACTAACTAGGAATCATTCATTATAAATTCAACATTTTCGTAGCTAAAGCATAAAAAGTACCAATGATTGTCACACTTATTCTCTGCATTTGACCCATCACCCTTGATCAGCACATTTATGACCTACTCAGTGGCCAAGTGGTTAGAGTGTCCGCCTTGAGATCGGTAGGTTGTGAGTTCAAACCCCGGCCGAGTCGTACCAAAGACTATAAAAATGGGACCCATTACCAATACCTTCTAGGCAGAGTCGTGACCATGGCGGAGAGGGTATACGTCTCGGGGGGGCTAAATGTTGCGTCACTGATGTTTGCAGATGATGTGTACCTGACGGCACCTTCGGTTGGTGACCTTCAGCTCTCACTGGATCGGTTCGCAGCCGAGCGTTCAGCTGCTGGAATGAGGATCAGCATCTCCAAATCTGAGGCAATGGTTCTCAGCAGGAAACCGATGGCTTGTCCAGTCCAGGTAGAGGACGAGACTCTGTCCCAGGTGGAGGAGTTGAAGTATCTCGGGGTCTTGTTCACGAGTGAGGGAAAGATGGAGAAGGAAATCAGCCGGAGAATCGGAGCATTGCAGTCTCTCTGCCGCACTGTTGTGACCAAACGAGAGCTGAGCCAGAAGCCAAAGCTCTCGGTCTACCGAGCTATCTACATTCCTACTCTCACCTATGGTCATGAAGTGTGGGTCATGACCGAAAGAATAAGGTGAGTTTCCTCAGAAGGGTGGCTGCCATCTCCCTTAGAGATAGGGTGAGAAGTTCAGTCACCCGAGAGAGACTCGGAGTAGAGCCGCTGCTCCTTCGCTTGGAAAGGAACCAGCTTAGGTGGTTCCGGCATCTCGTGCGGATGCCTCACCAGCGTCTCCCTAGGGAGGTCTTTGTTGCACGTCCCACTGGGAGGTGACCCCGCGGCAGGCCAAGGACCAGCTGGGGGATTACATCTCCTCTCTGGCCTGGGAACGCTTCGGGATTCCCCAGGAGGAAGTTACTAATGTGGCTCTGGAGAGGGAAGTCTGGGGGTCTCTGCTGGAGCTGTTGTCCTCGCGACCCCATTCCGGCGGTTGAAGATGGATGGATGGATGGATTACCTCCCTGCTTGGCACTCAGCAATTGGGGGTTAAATTGCGCGGCCACCGCTGCTGCTCACTGCTCCCCTCACCTCTGAGTGGGTGATTAAGGGTGACGGGTCAAATGCAGAGAATAATTTCGCCACACCTAGTGTGCGTGTGACAATCATTGGTACTTTAACTTTAACTTAAATTTTTAAATGTGGCTAAAATAAGAGTTTGTATTGCTAAAAACAATTAATATTTATTAACACACACAAAAGTACCTCAAATTGGTACCGTTGAGTACCCGTGTCAATTCCCAGGTACCAGGAATTGGTACCGTATCAGTTCAAACGTGAACAATACCCAGGCCGAGGTGCACGATAATTATGACACACAAACAGTTAAAACAGGTGACACTTTTAAATACCTGGGCGTAACCTTGGACAATAAACTCACCTTTGATCAGCACGCCACGGACATTCAAAAAAGAAGTCAACAAAGACTGTCAGCCATCCGAAAACTCAAAGGACTATACGTTGCACCTCACCTCCTGTTATTACTTTACCAAAGCATTGTTCAACCCATCCTTATGTACTGTTCCACATGTTTTTTCACCGTGCTTTCTGTAACCAAACTCACACGCATTACAAACATAGCAGCTAAAATCATCGGCCTACCCACACCACACATTTCAGACTTAAACCACAGGTCCATCACTCGACTGGCAAAAACCATAGTCCAGGATATCACTCACCCACTACACCAATACATCATCCCACTACCATCAGGGCGCAGGTACAGAACCATCAAATTCCGGAGGGCCCGCCTCAGGAAAAGCCTTTTCCCTGCAGCTATATCCGCCCTTAACAGCAGGCCCGGCCGAGCTGTCTGACAAGCCTGTAAATATGTTGGTCATGTATGATGTCTTTTTGTCATTTTTATTTTTTGTTTTTGTGATGTGTAATGTCTATTGTTCAAATGTACGGCAGTGAAAATGAATTTCCCCAAGAGGACCAATAAATCTAAACCTGAAATCTAATCTGAGTGATGATGTCGCAGTGATAATCCGATAATATTAAAAATAGCTCCGATAATCCAATAAAAGGCCAGGCTTGTACTTCGGAGCTAGAATATGATGTCATCGCCACAGTCTTACAAATAGCCCCCAGCTTTGTTGTCTTCTGTATAATTGAACCTCATTTGTTGACTGCCTAAAGACTCACAGCTTCTTTCTTTGCGTAAACAGCAGCTTGCTTCGCCAGAACTCCTCAAGTAGCAATCATTTAACTGGGATCTGCATGTATTTTGGTCACATTTGAGTATTGAATATTTATCGATGCACAAAGCCACCGCTGTCTGCCTCCTGCGTGGTCTCTGTCCCACCCTTTTCTAGAGGTAGTTTGGAAAAGAATCGCCAGAGCAGGGCACAATTGAAGAGAAACCGCACTTCTTCAACCAAAACATCAATTGTGAATCAAACAGTTTTTCATGTGTTTTGCTCCAAGATGATTTCCTCACCACCAGTGGAAAGGCACGACTTACTTGGAGTATGTCAAATTCGACACGACCAAACAGGCCAAGGGTGTAATATTCATTTGCATCAGGCCTACGCAACTACATATCGAAGAGGGCCACAGTTTCAAGAGCCCGATAGCTCAGGGGCCGGACATGTGGACGTTTGGTCATGAAGTGTCTCCGCAGACTGTGTTTACTTCATTGCAAAGTCAACACTTTCACACTGTCAATAAATTCATTATTTCGCCCTCCCTACTTGTTTCTAGCGTGTGCAGCTAGACAGATAGTTAACAGCATAAAGATGCAGAAGCTCCAAAAGTTTTCTTGAGGATTGATGTTCCTTCTTTTGAAATATTTTCCTTCCTCATTTTTATTTAGACTTAGTCAAACTTTATTGATCCACAAGGGAACTTGTTCCACACAGTAGGATGGAAAGGATAAGGATGGAAAGGATAATGCTGGTATAAAGTAGACTAAAAATGTACCACAGTACCCCATTTCTTTACACTTCTTCCTTCTATTTAGGTTTGCCCATCCATTATTTACTGCTTGTTCCTCTCAGGTTTGCGGGGGTGGCTGGAACCTATCCCAGCTGCATTCGGGTGGAAGGCGGGGTACACCCTGGACAAGTCGCCACCTCACGACAGGGCCAACGCAGACAGACAACATTCACACACTAGGGCCAATTTAGTGTTGCCAATCAACCTATCCCCAGGTGCATGTCTTTGGAGGTGGGAGGGGCCTATCCCCAGGTGCATGTCTTTGGAGGTGGGAGGGGCCTATACCCTGGTGCATGTCTTTGGAGGTGGGAGGGGCCTATCCCCAGGTACATGGAGAGAATACCAAGAGTGTGCAAAGCAGTAATCGGAGCAAAGGGTGGCTATTTTGAAGAAACTAGAATATGCTTCTTTAGTATGTTAATTTGTACTGACAGGGTTAAATAGTTAAAATTCAGTTATTTTAGTCATATATATGTATATAAACTGTATATATATGTATATGTATATATATATACACACACTATATATATATATTAGGGCTGCAACTAACGATTAATTTGATAATCGATTAATCTGTCGATTATTACTTCGATTAATCGATTAATAATCGGGTAAAAGAGACAAACTACATTTATATCCTTTCCAGTATTTTATTGAAAAAAACCAGCATACTGGCACCATACTTATTTTGATTATTGTTTCTCAGCAGTTTGTACATGTTGCAGTTTATAAATAAAGGTTTATAAAAAATAAAAAAAATAAAAAAAAAAATATATAAATAAAATATAAATAAAAAAATTGCCTCTGCGCATGCGCATAGCATAGATCTAATGAATCGATGACTAAATTAATCGCCAACTATTTTTATAATTGATTTTAATCGATTAGTTGTTGCAGCCCTATATATATATATATATATATATATATATATATATATATATATATACATATATATATATATATATATACATATATATATATATATATATACATATATATATATATATATATATATATATATATATATATATATATATATATATATATATATATATATATATATATATATATATATATATATATATATACATATATATATATATATATATACATATATATATATATATATATATATATATATATATATATATATATATATATATATATTAGGGCTGCAACAACTAATCGATTAAAATCAATTATAAAAATAGTTGGCGATTAATTTAGTCATCGATTCATTAGATCTATGCTATGCGCATGCGCAGAGGCAATTTTTTTATTTATATTTTATTTATATATTTTTTTTTTTTTATTTTTTATTTTTTATAAACCTTTATTTATAAACTGCAACATGTACAAACTGCTGAGAAACAATAATCAAAATAAGTATGGTGCCAGTATGCTGGTTTTTTTCAATAAAATACTGGAAAGGATATAAATGTAGTTTGTCTCTTTTACCCGATTATTAATCGATTAATCGAAGTAATAATCGACAGATTAATCGATTATCAAATTAATCGTTAGTTGCAGCCCTAATATATATATATATATATATATATATATATATATATATATATATATATATATATATATATATATATATATATATATATATATATATACATATATATATATATATATATATATATATATATATATATATATATATATATATTAGGGCTGCAACTAACGATTAATTTGATAATCGATTAATCTGTCGATTATTACTTCGATTAATCGATTAATAATCGGATAAAAGAGACAAACTACATTTCTATCCTTTCCAGTATTTTATTGAAAAAAAACAGCATACTGGCACCATACTTATTTTGATTATTGTTTCTCAGCAGTTTGTACATGTTGCAGTTTATAAAGGTTCATAAAAAAAAATAAAAAAAATAAAATAAAATAAAATTAAAATAAATAAATAAATAAAATTGCCTCTGCACATGCGCATAGCATAGATCTAACGAATCGATGACTAAATTAATCGCCAACTATTTTTATAATTGATTTTAATCGATTAGTTGTTGCAGCTCTAATATATATATATATATATATATATATATATATATATATATATATATATATATATATATTAGGGCTGCAACTAACGATTAATTTGATAATCGATTAATCTGTCGATTATTACTTCGATTAATCGATTACTAATCGGATAAAAGAGACAAACTACATTTCTATCCTTTCCAGTATTTTATTGAAAAAAACCAGCATACTGGCACCATACTTATTTTGATTATTGTTTCTCAGCTGTTTGTACATGTTGCAGTTTATAAATAAAGGTTTATAAAAAATTCAAATAAAAAATAAAATTAAAAATTAAAAATTAAAAAAAATTAAAAATTGCCTCTGCACATGCGCATAGCATAGATCTAACGAATCGATGACTAAATTAATCGCCAACTATTTTTATAATTGATTTTAATCGATTTGTTGTTGCAGCCCTAATATATATACAGTATATATATATTAGGGCTGCAACTAACGATTAATTTGATAATCGATTAATCTGTTGATTATTACTTTGATTAATCGATTAATAATCGGATAAAAGAGACAATCTACATTTCTATCCTATCCAGTATTTTATTGAAAAAAACCAGCATACTGGCACCATACTTATTTTGATTATTGTTTCTCAGCTGTTTGTAAATGTTGCAGTTTATAAATAAAGGTTTATTAAAAAAATAAAAAATAAATTGTTTTTAATAAAAAATAAAATAAAAAAAACCTCTGCGCATGCGCATAGCATAGATCCAATGAATCAATGACTAAATTAATCGGCAACTATTTTAATAATCAATTTTAATCGATTTAATCGATTAGTTATTGCAGCCCTAATATATATATATATATATATATATATATATATATATATATATATATATATATATATATATATATATATATATATATATATATATATATATATATATATATATATACACAGTACAGGCCAAAAGTTTGGACACACCTTCTCATTCACAACAATGAAATAGCTCGGTTGGTAGAGTGACCGTGCCAGCAACTTGAGGGTTCCAGGTTCAATCCCTGCTTCTGCCATCCTAGTCACTGCCGTTGTCCTTGGGCAAGACACTTTACCCACCTGCTCCCAGTGCCACCCACACTGGTCTAAATGTAACTTAGATCCTGGGTTTCACTGTGTAAAATCGCTTTGAGTCACTAGAGAAAAGCGCTATATAAATATAATTCACTTCACAAAAATTCAAAAAGTGATATCCCAACCCCATTGATAAAACAAGAAATTCCACTAATCAACCCTGAGATGTGAAAACCATTTCAGGTGACTACCTCTTGAAGCCCATGGAGAGAATGCCAAGAGTGTGCAGAGCAGTAATCAGAGCAAAGGGTGGCTATTTTGAAGAAACTAGAATATAAAACATGTTTTCAGTTATTTCACCTTTTTTGTTGTTAAGTACATAACTCCACATGTGTTCATTCGTAGTTTTGATGTGACAATCTACAACATAAATAGTCATGAAAATAAAGAAAACCCATTAAAATGAGAAGGTGAGTCCAATATTTTTGGCCTGTACTGTATGCCCGATTGACTTGAAATTTCTCACACACTTCAATGTGCGGCACATGACAGCAGATGTACATTGTGATTGTCCGGTGGTCTTCCTCACCCTGTGAGCGGAGTACAACACAGACTACATGGCTCTGTGCTGGCTATCTGCTGCTTTTTATTTAAAGCTCTGCTCCCCAGTCAATTGAAACCATGTGCAAAAATATCAAAGGTTTATATCAGCTGCATTCCTTCCATTTGGACCATTTCGAGGCTGTGCCGCACATGTGACGCCAGACCGGCGGAATTTTGCATTTAAAGGGGAACTGCACTTTTTGGGGAATTTTGCCTATCATTCGCAATCATTATTATTATGTTTTTTGCATTCTAAATATGAAATAAGTGCGATCAAAAGTCATCTTACAATAGAGCCTATGGGAGACGCGTAATTCCGCCAACAAAGTCCTTAATAAAACATCTAGACACCTCCATTGAAGTTTTATATACATGAGTTAAATATATGTAATGTTGTAACAGGCATATTTATAATAACATTTAATATTTAGGCATTCATTTCGAAAACGTTTGCTTTTTTTTTATCCTTCATCACTGATTATTGCTCACTGCAGACTTCATGAGAGCCAACATACATAATAAAACATGACTTACTGTACAATGTCTGCTGTCATTAGGATGCCGACTGCTAGGATGTTCATTTATTTCCATTAAGGTGAAGAATGTCTCATAATCCTCGCGAAGAAATTAAGTGGGGGACCAGGGGGGGGCAAGCGTCTTTTCGTGTCATTCTGGCCAATTTTCGTGTCCTAAATGGCTGTCAAAGTTTACCAACTTGTCGGAATACCTACTCAAGCGTCTTCTGTCCGGGTGAGATGCGTGATTTATGATCTAGAATAAACTTACAGCTTCACTACACACCGTAGGAGAATACAATAGCTCACCGGTGTCACATTGTAAACAAACGCCATGGGTGGATCTACACCTAACATCCACTGTGATGATACCAAGTACAGGAGTGTATCTAGTCGATATTTCTATGATTACATCAATATTTTTTTTGTTTTTAAAAAATTCATATTATGTTTACAAAGTCAGTAAATACGTCCCTGGACACATGAGGACTTTGAATATGACCAATGTATGATCCTGTAACTACTTGGTATCGGATCGATACCTAAATGTGTGGTATCATCCAAAACGAATGTAAAGTATCAAAGAAGAGAAGAATAAGTGGTTATTACATTTGAACAGAAGTGTAGATAGAACATATTAAAACGGAAAATAACCAGGTATTAACAGTAAATGAACAAGTAGAATAATAATAATTTTTTACAGCTTGTCCTTTATACTGTTGACAAAATAATAGGTGTATAAATGACACAATATGTTACTGCATACGTCAACAGACTAATTAGGAGTCTTTGTTTGTTTACTTACTACTAAAAGACAAGTTGTCTAGTATGTTCACTATTTTATTTAATGACCAAATTACAATAATAAACATATATTTAATGTACCGTAAGATTTTATGGTTAAAATAAAGCCAATAATGCCATATTTTGTGGTCCCCTTTATATTGAAAAGTACCAAAAAGTATTGAAATACATTTTGGTGCCGGTACCAAAATATTGGTATTTGGACAACACTAAGAGGCACACAAGTTAGTGATCAAGGTGACACTATAAATAGTCTGTCTGCGTTAGCACTCATAATAACAATATCACTAATACTTGGTTAATAGTCAAGTCGCAAAATGCGAATTGAGTATTGTTGGCGGGTTTCGAAGGGTTATTTATCGGATTTTACAGGCAAAATAGTGGAGCTCCCAACTTTTATTTATTTTTAGAATGCATTAAAAAAATCCATCCATGTCTCTCATAATGATAGTGATGGATAAACAAAATTCCCCCCAAAAAGTGCAGTTCTCCTTTAAGGGATGCAAGAATCCAAAACATGTTTAGTTGAGATGCTGTTGACAAGATAGAGGAAACACAAAAAAAAATAACCAATTTCCACTACCCATGATGCACCTGCACTCGCCCATCAGTCCAGTGAGACTATGAGGAGAACCACACAACTGTGAGCTGTCCTCCTCTCTGTCTGCACACACAATGGCACCAATGTGGCTAACGCTGAGCAGCTGCCACTTGCTACCTCCCCGCCGCCAACATTCTTCTCCCGCCGTCCTGCACTGCCAAGACAGCGAGCGCACAACCCACTCATCTGTTTCCCCCACCGTGCACACAAACAAGCGGCTAATTGTGACGCTGCATCAACTGTTTATGTGCAAGAGAGCGACAATTTACTTAAATAACGTGCATAACGTCCTCCCTTTAAAACAGATTAAGCCACGGGTGTCAAACTCAGATCTGAAATTTGTCCTCTGCATTCGACCCATCCCCTTGTGCACCCCCTGGGAGGTGAGGGGAGCAGTGAGCAGCAGCGGTGGCCACGCCCGGGAATCATTTTTGGTGATTTAACCCCCAATTCCAACCCTTGATGCTGAGTGCCAAGCAGGGAGGTAATGACTCCCATTTTTATAGTCTTTGGTATGACTCACGACCTACCCATCTCAGGGCAGACACTCTAACCACTAGGCCACTGAGTAAGTCAAAAAGTACTTTTTCTTTCTTTCTTTTTTAATTTCGACAATTAAATGCAATTATATATCTTTTAAACTTGATCTATCTAATAACGCAACAGATATTAGGGCTGGGCGATATGGCCTTTTATTAATATCTCAATCAATGTCAATCAATCAATGTTTATTTATATAGCCCTAAATCACAAGTGTCTCAAAGGGCTGTACAAGCCACAACGACATCCTCGGTGTCGAGTGGGTCTGACATAATATTGTGAAAGTCCAACACATCAGCGAAAGTCCAGTCCATGGTGGGGCCAGCGGGAACCATCCCGAGCGGAGACGGGTCAGCAGCGTAGAGATGTCCCCATCTGATGGACAGGCTAGCGGTCCACCCCGGAGCAGAGTAGAAAAGAAAAGAAAAGAAACGGCAGATCAACTGGTCTAAAAAGGGAGTCTATTTAAAGGCTAGAGTATACAAATGAGTTTTAAGATGAGACTTAAATGCTTCTACTGAGGTAGCACCTCTAACTTTTACCGGGAGGGCATTCCATAGTATTGGAGCCCGAATAGAAAACGCTCTATAGCCCGCAGACTTTTTTTGGGCTCTGGGAATCACTAATAAGCCGGAGTTCTTTGAACGCAGATTTCTTGCCGGGACATATGGTACAATACAATCGTCAAGATAGGCAGGAGCTTGACCGTGTAGTATTTTATACGTAAGTAGTAAAACCTTAAAGTCGCATCTTAGGTGCACAGGAAGCCAGTGCAAGTGAGCCAGTATAGGCGTAATATGATCAAACTTTCTTGTTTTTGTCAAAAGTCTAGCAGCCGCATTTTGTACCATCTGTAATCTTTTAATGCTAGACATAGGGAGGCCTGAAAATAAAACGTTACAGTAATCGAGACGAGATGTAACGAACGCATGAATAATGATCTCAGCATCGCTTGTGGACAAAATGGAACGAATTTTAGCGATATTACGGAGATGAAAGAAGGCCGTTTTAGTAACACTCTTAATGTGTGACTCAAACGAGAGAGTTGGGTGGAAGATAATACCCAGATTCTTTACCGAGTCTCCTTGTTTAATTGTTTGGTTGTCAAATGTTAAGGTGGTATTATTAAATAGATGTTGGTGTCTAGCAGGACCGATAATCAGCATTTCCGTTTTCTTAGCGTTGAGTTGCAAAAAGTTAGCGGACATCCATTGTTTAATTTCATTAAGACACGCCTCCAGCTG
Organism: Entelurus aequoreus; assembly: GCF_033978785.1. NCBI lineage: Eukaryota > Metazoa > Chordata > Actinopteri > Syngnathiformes > Syngnathidae > Entelurus > Entelurus aequoreus. The sequence continues at coordinate 4,603,902 of NC_084740.1, forward strand.
ACTACAATCCGGCGTGTTGGTCAGCTTTAGGGGCATGTAGAGTTGAGTGTCATCAGCATAACAGTGAAAGCTAACACCGTATTTGCGTATAATGTCACCCAGCGGCAGCATGTAAATACTAAAGAGTGCAGGGCCAAGAACTGAACCCTGGGGAACTCCGCATGTTACCTTAACATAGTCCGAGGTCACATTGTTATGGGAGACACACTGCATCCTGTCAGTAAGATAAGAGTTAAACCAAGACAAGGCTAAGTCTGACATCCCAATACGCGTTTTGATACGCTCTAATAAAATATTATGATCAACAGTATCGAAAGCGGCGCTAAGATCAAGAAGCAGCAACATAGATGACGCATCAGAATCCATCGTTAGCAATAGATCATTAGTCATTTTTGCGAGGGCTGTCTCCGTAGAGTGATTTGCCCTGAAACCGGATTGAAAAGGTTCACAGAGATTGTTAGTCACTAAGTGTTCATTTAGCTGCTGTGCGACAATTTTTTCGAGAATTTTCGAGATAAACGGTAGGTGGGACACCGGCCAGTAGTTCACCATGAGGTCAGGATCGAGGTTAGGTCTTTTGAGTAGAGGATGAATAACCGCTTTTTTGAATGCTAGAGGAACAGTACCAGAGGAAAGTGATAGGTTTATAATATTTAACACTGATGGACCTAATAAAACAAAAAGCTCCTTGATAAGTTTCCCAGGAATTGGGTCAAGTAAACATGTTGTTTGTTTTGTCCCATTTACACATTTTAACAATTCCTCCAATGTTATTTCATCAAAGAGAGAGAAACTATTTTGGTGGGCAGTGTCCGTCGTATATACCGTCGTGTTTGTGTTAATAGAACCCAGTTGTAGCTGAGATGCATTGTCTTTAATCTCTTTTCTAATGACTTCAATTTTCTTATTAAAGAAATTCATAAAGTCATCTGCTGAGTGGGTGGAGCTACTGGGAGGAGTCCCTTGTTGGGTTAGCGATGCTACTGTACTAAACAAAAATTTAGGATCATTTTTGTTGAGGTGGATGAGATTTGAGTAATATTTAGCTTTAGCTGAGGTAAGCATGCGTTTATAAGTTATTAAACTATCACTCCATGCTTGATGGAAAACCTCAAGTTTAGTCGCACACCATTTGCGTTCCAGCTTTCTACATGATAATTTCTGGGCTTTAGTTTCTTCTGTAAACCATGGGGTACGCCTTTTAGGGGCCCTTTTTAGCTTTAGCGGTGCTACAGAGTTCGTTGCTGATCTAGTGACGCACGCCGACAATATAATCATAATGGGGGACTTTAATATCCATATGAATACCCCATCGGACCCTCCATGCGTGGCGCTCCAGACTATAATTGATAGCTGTGGTCTTACACAAATAATAAATGAACCCACGCATCGCAACGGTAATACAATAGATCTAGTGCTTGTCAGGGGTGTCACCACCTCTAAAGTTACGATACTCCCGTACACTAAAGTAATGTCCGATCATTACCTTATAAAATTCGTAGTTCTGACTCATTGTCAACAAACTAATAATAATAATAATAACTACTATAGCAGCCGCAACATTAATGCTGCCACAACGACGACTCTTACTGACCTACTGCCTTCAGTAATGGCGCCATTCCCAAATTATGTGGGCTCTATTGATAACCTCACTAACAGCTTTAACGACGCCCTGCGCGACACCATTGATATTGTAGCACCGCCAGGAGGAGACGCCTCACCCAGAGCAAAAAATTCGTCTGGTTTGAGCCAGGTCTCGGCTAGACCAACGACATCAAGATTGTTGTCTCTGATGACTTCATTAACTAATAACGTTTTGGAAGACAATGACCTTATGTTTAAAAAGCCCATATTATAGGTAGTGGGCTGTTTTGAGGAGTTTTTGTTGAAAGTATCCGTAGTAGCAATATTAATAATGTTACGTTTATTATGCATAGTGCACTTTAAATAATTTCGACCATATCTAGGAATTGATATGACAGGAATTTTTAGATTGTTTGCCACCTCAGTAAAATGCATGTCCACCTCTGACGCAGAAAAAACATTATGTGAGTTGTATATTATTCTAGAAGAATTGCTATGTGTGCAGGGATTATCCAGCCTGGCGCTGGCTAGTTTTAGCTTAACAGACTCCTTATTAGCGCTTCTTTGTGGATTAGCATTTAGCTTTTTCGTTAGCCCCGCTAACAACAAAGCATTTAGCTTTGTTGTTAGCCCCGCCCGACACCCCCGCTTCTGCTTCCGAGCGCATCGCTTACGTCTCTTTCGCTGACGGTCTCCGCTGGTAGTCGACGCCGCTGCTTCAAAGGCCACTGCTGGATGTAGCTCGCGAAGAATTCCCAAGCTAGCGAGTAGGTCCACCGTACACGCATCTTTCAGCCCAAAATGGCCCGATCTCTCCACATCCAGAATCGTAAGTCGGTCGTAAGTGATCACGGAGTGAACACGCTGTGAGCCAGCCATGAAATTGACTGAATTGAGGGGTATTTTTGCCAAATCGGTCTATCTCAATACTTTCGGGCCATGTCACGATACAACATATATATCTGGATATTTTGCCTAATAGATTTTATTTGTAAAAAATAATAGATTTTATTTGTAAAAAGCACTTTACACTGAGTAAACAACCTCAAAGTGCTACAGTGTATTAAAAAATAAATGAATAAAAAGATAATAAAAAATAAATAAAAATTAAAGCTACAAGCAGCGATGGACGGGACCGACTTTGAAGGCTCATAAAATCCAAACCGGAGCAGTAATTAAAACTCTTTGATCAACTTTTAATCAGAAGGGTTCAATCTCTCTCCTGTGCTAGTTTGAAGCCGACACGACAAACGCGCTCAGAGGAGATAATGTTTGAAAAAAGGTGACTGTTTTTACTCAACTTTTGTTTTGAAGGGGGAATTGCAAACTTCCTGTTGATTTTTGCTGGGGGTTGTCAGTGTATGAAATCTAGGTCTAAGTGAGACCTACATAGAGGTTTTTGTTTTCATGTCTCTACGACATTCCTACTGGGAGTTTGAGGCAGTTTTGTCTGTGTTTTCTTCCTAGGGGGCGCTAGAGCGCAATTTTGAGTTTGGGGTTTGGTTTTTTTGATTAGATCGAAATTTTCGCCAGTCCTGATGTGTGTGTCCAATTTGGTGAGTTTTGAAGCATGTTAAGGGGGTCAAATTACAGCTCATAGAGGCAGTTTTGTCTGTGTTTTCTTCAAAAGGGGGCGCTAGAGCGCAATTTTGAGTTTTGGGGTTGGGTTTTTTTGATTAGATCGAAATTTTCGCCAGTCCTGATGTGTGTGTCCAATTTGGTGAGTTTTGAAGAGTGTTAAGGGGGTCAAATTACAGCTCAAAGAGGCGGCGGTATAATAATAAAACGCTAGAAATTCAATAGGGTCCTCTGTCCCAAAGGGACTCGGTCCCTAATAAAAACTAGAACAGCCAAATAGCTAAAACTAGTATGCGTATATCTAAAAAAGGTTTTTTTTAAAAGAAGGGTTTTCAAGCCTTTTTTAAAAGCATCCACAGTCTGTGGTGCCCTCAGGTGGTCAGGGAGAGCGTTCTACAGACTGGGAGCGGCGGAGCAGAAAGCCCGGTCTCCCATTGTTCGTAGCTTTGTCCTCGGAGGTTGGAGGGGGTTAGCCTGTCCGGAGCCGAGGTGTCGTGTGGAGGATGTGGAAATGGTTGCTTGGGCATTTTGTGGGTGTGGCACCGAACGGAAATGTTGACATGCGGAGTTTCGGACACTCTTCATTCTCTAGCGGGTGACTTTTCAAGTCATGCTACAAATTAGCAGTAATGCTACTTTTTGTAGCAACGCTTTTGCCGCATACTTGACATATTACTGTTGTTGTCACGGTTTGGTTGCGGCTTACTGCGCGGTTCCTTTTCCCGGGATGCAAACGGACGACTCCGGACAGGACTTGCGGGTAGGAACATCATTTGATTCTCTCTAAAAGCAACTGCGTGAGAACATACACTCCAATATCACCATATAGTCATTTTTCTAGAGACAAACCCGCAATATAGCGAGGTCATCACAGGGCCAACACAGATAGACAGACAACATTCACACACTAGGGACCATTTAGTGTTGCCAATCAACCTATCCCCAGGTGCATGTCTTTGGAGGTGGGAGGGGCCTATCCCCAGGTGCATGTCCTTGGAGGTGGGAGGAAGCCGGAGTACCCGGAGGGAACCCACGCAGTCACGGGGAGAACATGCAAACTCCACACAGAAAGATCCCGAGCCCGGGATTGAACTCAGGACTACTCAGGACCTTCGTATTGTGAGGCAGACGCACTAACCCAGGGGTCACCAACCTTTTTGAAAGCAAGAGCTACTTCTTGGGTAGTGATTAATGCGAAGGGCTACCAGTTTGATACACACTTAAATAAATTGCCAGAAATAGCCAACACAAAATTGGCCCTAGTGTGTGAATGTGAGTGTGAATGTTGTCTGTCTATCTGTGTTGGCCCTGCGATGAGGTGGCGACTTGTCCAGGGTGGACCCCGCCTTCCGCCCGATTGTAGCTGAGATAGGCTCCAGCGCCCCCCGCGACCCCGAAGGGAATAAGCGGTAGAAAATGGATGGATGGATAGCCAATTTGCTCAATTTACCTTTAACTCTATGTTATTATTAATAATTAATGATATTTACACTTAATTGAACGGTTTAAAAGAGGAGAAAACATGAAAAAAAATGACAATTAAATTTTCAAACATAGTTTATCTTCAATTTCGACTCTTTAAAATTCAAAATTCAACCGAAAAAAAGAAGACAAAAACTAGCAAATTTGAATCTTTTTGAAAAAATTTAAAAAATAATTTATGGAAAATCCTTATTAATTTTTCCTGATTAAGATTCATTTTAGAATTTTGATGACATGTTTTAAATAGGTTAAAATCCAATCTACACTTTGTTAGAATATATAACAAATTGGACCAAGCTATATTTCTAACAAAGACAAATCATTATTTCTTCTAGATTTTCCAGAACAAAAATTTTAAAATAAATTCAAAAGACTTTGAAATAAGATTTAAATTTGATTCTACAGATTTTCTAGATTTGCCAGAATAACTTTTTTGAATTTTAATCATAATAAGTTTGAAGAAATATTTCACAAATATTCTTCGTCGAAAAAACAGAAGCTAAAATGAAGAATTAAATTACAATTTATTTATTATTCTTTACAATAAAAAAAAAATACATTTACTTGAACATTGATTTAAATTGTCAGGAAAGAAGAGGAAGGAATTTCAAAGGTAAAAAGGTATATGTGTTTAAAAATCCTAAAATCATTTTTAAGGTTGTATTTTTTTTCTAAAATTGTCTTTCTGAAAGTTATCAGAAGCAAAGTAAAAAAATTTATGAATTTATTTAAACAAGTGAAGACCAAGTCTTTAAAATATTTTCTTGGATTTTCAAATTCTATTTGAGTTTTGTCTCTCTTAGAATTAAAAATGTCAGGCAAAGCGAGACCAGCTTGCTAGTAAATAAATACAATTTAAAAAATAGAGGCAGCTCACTGGTAAGTGCTGCTATTTGAGCTATTTTTAGAACAGGCCAGCGGGCTACTCATCTGGTCCTTACGGGCTACCTGGTGCCCGCGGGCACCGTGTTGGTGACCCCTGCTCTAACCCCTCTTCCACCGTGCTGCCCTAAATCTAATCCATTATTATTATTATTATGCATCAAGTAGAGATGTCCAATAATATCGGACTGCCGATATTATCGGCCGATAAATGCTTTAAAATGTGATATCGGAAATTATCGGTATCGGTTTCAAAAAGTAAAATGTGACTTTTTAAAAGGCCGCTGTGTACACGGACGTAGGGAGAAGTACAGAACGCCAATAAACCTTAAAGGCACTGCCTTTGCGTGCCGGCCTAATCACATCATATCTACGGCTTTTCACACACAAGTGAATGCAAGGCATACTTGGTCAACAGCCATACAGGTCACATTGAGGGTGTCCGTATAAACAACTTTAACACTGTTACAAATATGCGCCACACTGTGAACCCACACCAAACAAGAATGACAAACACATTTCGGTAAAACATCCGCACCGTAACACAACATAAACACAACACAACAAATACCCAGAACCCCTTGCAGCACTAACTCATCCGGGATGCTACAATATACACCCTCCCGCTACCCCCTAAAAACCCCGCCCACCTCAACCTCCTCATGCTCTCTCAGGGAGAGCATGTCCCAAATTCCAAGCTGCTGTTTTGAGGCATGTTAAAAAAAATAATGCACTTTGTGACTTCAATAATAAATATGGCAGTGCCATGTTGGCATTTTTTTTCATAACTTGAGTTGATTTATTTTGGAACACCTTGTTACATTGTTTAATGCATCCAGCGGGGCATCACAACAAAATTAGGCATAATAATGTGTTCATTCCACCACTGTATATATCGGTATCGGTCGATATCGGAATCGGCAATTAAGAGTTGGACAATATCGGAATATCAGATATCGGCAAAAAAAGCCATTATCGGACATCTCTAGCATCAAGTGTTCATTCAAGGCTAAGGCAAAATATCCACATATATATGGTGTATCGTGACATGGACTAAACATATCCACATATATATGGTGTATCGTGACATGGACTAAACATATCCACATATATATGGTGTATCGTGACATGGACTAAACATATCCACATATATATGGTGTATCGTGACATGGACTAAACATATCCACATATATATGGTGTATCGTGACATGGACTAAACATATCCACATATATATGGTGTATCGTGACATGGACTAAACATATCCACATATATATGGTGTATCGTGACATGGACTAAACATATCCACATATATATGGTGTATCGTGACATGGACTAAACATATCCAGATATTAATAAGAGGCCATATCGCCCAGCCCTATGATGTATCATACATGTTAAACATGTAGTGTTTTGGGAACCAAGGAGGGATTCAATGAATTTAAAATGGGTTAAGTTGATTGTGTTACGAGTGTTTTGATCGGTCGTAGGACCAATTATGCTGGTAAGTCGGGGTACTACTGTATGTTGCTTTTTATGGAAAATGCTGACAGTGGGAAAGATTGAACATGTTTGACAGGCATCAAGTCCATTCTTCCATGCATTTGTCCTTTTCCCTTCTGGGACTCCATCCTTTCCCTGGCTGCTGCAGTTCCGCACCAGGGATAAATGAACAAAGTCCCACAATACTCTCTTATTTTCCAGCGGTGTGTTACGCCTCCTGTGTGCGCACCTTTTTCCACCTCGTTTAACATCGCGGACGAGCTGAAATGCCGTCGCCTGTCAACTTTGGCCATGAGGGACATGAACTTGGTAAAGGAGAACAAGATGTTCTGCTGGGCCTCATTAGATGATGTCCACTTTTCCTGTCTCATCAAACATCAAACTCCTGCTGAGTCTGTCTCATATACACTATTTTTCAGACTATAAGAGCACTTCAAATCCTTTCATTTTCTCAAAACTAGACAGTGCGCCTTATAACCCCGTGTGCCTAATGTACGGATTAATTCCGGTTGTGCTTACCGACCTTGCAGCAATTTTATTTGGTACATGGTGTAATGATAAGTGTGACCAGTAGATGGCAGTCACACATAAGAGATACGTGTAGACTGCAATATGATGGCAGTCACACATAAGAGATACGTGTAGACTGCAATACGATGGCAGTCACACATAAGAGATACGTGTAGACTGCAATACGATGGCAGTCACACATAAGAGATACGTGTAGACTGCAATACGATGGCAGTCACACATAAGAGATACGTGTAGATTACAATATGATGGCAGTCACACATAAGAGATACGTGTAGATTACAATATGATGGCAGTCACACATAAGAGATACGTGTAGACTGCAATATAATGGCAGTCACACATAAGAGATGCGTGTAGACTGCAATATGATGGCAGTCACACATAAGAGATACGTGTAGACTGCATTATGATGGCAGTCACACATAAGAGATACGTGTATACTGCAATATGATGGCAGTCACACATAAGAGATACGTGTAGACTGCATTATGATGGCAGTCACACATAAGAGATACGTGTAGACTGCAATATGATGGCAGTCACACATAAGAGATACATGTAGACTGCAATACGATGGCAGTCACACATAAGAGATACATGTAGACTGCAATATGATGGCAGTCACACATAAGAGATACGTGTAGACTGCAATATGATGGCAGTCAAACATAAGAGATACGTGTAGACTGCAATATGATGGCAGTTCCACATAAGAGATACGTGTAGAATGCAATATGACGGCAGTCACACATAAGAGATACGTGTAGACAGCAATACGATGGCAGTTACACATAACAGATACATGTAGACTGCAATATGATGGCAGTCACACATAAGAGATACGTGTAGACTGCAATACGATGGCAGTCACACATAAGAGATACGTGTAGACAGCAATACGATGGCAGTCACACGTAAGAGATACGTGTAGACTGCAATATGATGGCAGTCACACATAAGAGATACGTGTAGACTGCAATACGATGGCAGTCACACATAAGAGATACGTGTAGACTGCAATACGATGGCAGTCACACATAAGAGATACGTGTAGATTACAATATGATGGCAGTCACACATAAGAGATACGTGTAGATTACAATATGATGGCAGTCACACATAAGAGATACGTGTAGACTGCAATATAATGGCAGTCACACATAAGAGATGCGTGTAGACTGCAATATGATGGCAGTCACACATAAGAGATACGTGTAGACTGCATTATGATGGCAGTCACACATAAGAGATACGTGTATACTGCAATATGATGGCAGTCACACATAAGAGATACGTGTAGACTGCATTATGATGGCAGTCACACATAAGAGATACGTGTAGACTGCAATATGATGGCAGTCACACATAAGAGATACATGTAGACTGCAATACGATGGCAGTCACACATAAGAGATACATGTAGACTGCAATATGATGGCAGTCACACATAAGAGATACGTGTAGACTGCATTATGATGGCAGTCACACATAAGAGATACGTGTAGACTGCAATATGATGGCAGTCACACATAAGAGATACGTGTAGACTGCAATATGATGGCAGTTCCACATAAGAGATACGTGTAGAATGCAATATGACGGCAGTCACACATAAGAGATACGTGTAGACAGCAATACGATGGCAGTTACACATAACAGATACATGTAGACTGCAATATGATGGCAGTCACACATAAGAGATACGTGTAGACTGCAATACGATGGCAGTCACACATAAGAGATACGTGTAGACAGCAATACGATGGCAGTCACACGTAAGAGATATGTGTAGACCGCAATACGATGGCAGTCACACATAAGAGATACGTGTAGACAGCAATACGATGGCAGTCACACATAAGAGATAGGTGTAGACTGCAATATGACGGCAGTCACACATAAGAGATACGTGTAGACTGCAATATGACGGCAGTCACACATAAGAGAAACGTGTAGACTGCAATATGATGGCAGTCACACATAAGAGATACGTGTAGACTGCAATATGATGGCAGTCACACATAAGAGATACGTGTAGACTGCAATATGACGGCAGTAACACATAAGAGATACAGTGTAAACTGCAATACGATGGCAGTTACACATAAGAGATACGTGTAAACTGCAATATGATGGCAGTCACAAATAAGAGATACGTGTAGACTGCAATACGATGGCAGTCACACATAAGAGATACGTGTAGACTGCAATACGATGGCAGTCACACATAAGAGATACGTGTAGACTGCAATATGATGGCAGTCACACAAAAGAGATACGTGTAGACTGCAATACGATGGCAGTCACACATAAGAGATACGTGTAAACTTTGTGTACATGAAACATATGTTTATTATTGTAATTTAGTCCTTAAATAAAATAGTGAACATACTAGACAACTTGTCTTTTAGTAGTAAGTAAACAAACAAAGACTCCTAATTAGTCTGCAGTAACATATTGTGTCATTTATACACCTATTATTTTGTACACATTACGAGGGACAAACTGTAAAACATTATTATTAATCTACTTGTTCATTTACTGTTAATATCCGCTTATTTTCTTATATTAAGTAGATTAATAATCCATTTGATACAGTTTGTCCCTCATAATGTAGCCAAAATAATAGAATATAAATGACACAATATGTTACTGCAGACTAATTAGGAGTCTTTGTTTGTTTACTTACTGCCACTCGTTTTCCACTTCTTAATCAGCGTTTGACCACTGCTGATTGGCATTCTCAATTCCTTGGATATCTTTTTATACCCCTTTCCTGTTTTATGCAGTTCAATGGCCTTTTCTCGCAGATCCTTTGACAATTCTTTTGCCTTCCCCATGACTCAGAATGCAGAAACATGTGTGCAGCACTGGATGAAAGATGCAATGGTCTGTCAGAAGCCCAGAAACTCACTCCATCCATCCATCTTCAACCGCTTATCCGGAATCGGGTCGCGGGGACAGCAGCTCCAGCAAAGACCCCCAGACTTCCCTCTCCAGAGCAACATTTGCGACTTCCTCCTGGGGAATCCCGAAGCGTTCCCAGGCCAGAGAGGAGATGTAATCCCCCCATCTGGTCCTTGGCCTGCCGGGGGGCCTCCTCCCAGTGGGACGTGCAACAAGGACCTCCCTAGGGAGACGCTCGTGAGGCATCCGCACGAGATGCCCGAACCACCTAAGCTGGCTCCTTTCCAAGCGAAGGAGCAGCGGCTCTACTCCGAGTCTCTCTCGGGTGACTGCACTTCTCACCCTATCTCTAAGGGAGATGCCAGCCACCCTTCTGAGGAAACTCATTTCGGCCGCTTGTATCCGCGATCTTATTCTTTCGGTCATTACCCACACTTCATGACCATAGGTGAGAGTAGGAATGTAGATAGCTCGGTAGACCGAGAGCTTTGCCTTCTGACTCAGCTCCCGTTTCGTCACAACAGTGCGGCAGAGAGACTGCAATACTGCCCCAGCTGCTCCGATTCTCCGGCTGATTTCCTTCTCCATCTTTCCCTCACTCGTGAACAAGACCCCGAGATACTTAAACTCCTCCACCTGGGACAGAGTCCTGTCCCCTACCCGGACTGTACAAACCATCGGTTTCCTGCTGAGAACCATGGCCTCAGATTTGGAGATGCTGATCCTCATTCCAGCCGCTGAACACTCGGCTGCGAACCGATCCAGTGAGAGCTGAAGGTCACGAACCGAAGGTGCCATCAGGACCACATCATCTGCAAACAGCAGTGACGCAACCTTTAGCCCCCCGAGACGTATACCCTCTCCGCCATGGCCACGACTCCGCCTAGAAATCCTGTCCATGAAAATCACAAACAGGATAGGTGACAGAGCGCAGCCCTGGCGGAGACCAACCCCCACTGGAAACGGATCCGACTTACATCCAAGCACCCGGACACAACTCTCGCTTTGGTTGTACAGAGATTGGATGGCCCTCAGCAGGGTTCCCCTCACTCCGTACTCCCTCAGCACCTCCCACAAGATCTCCCGAGGGACGCGGTCATACGCCTTCTCCAAATCCACAAAACACATGTAGACTGGATAGGCATACTCCCAGGCCCTCTCCAGGATTCCCGCAAGCGTAAAGAGTTGGTCAGTTGTTCCACGACCAGGACGGAATCCACATTGCTCCTCTTGAATCTGAGGTTCGACTATCGGCCGGACCCTCCTTTCCAGTACCTTGGCGTAAACTTTCCCAGGGAGGCTGAGTAGTGTGATACCCCTGTAATTAGCACACACCCTCTGGTCCCCCTTTTTGAAAAGGGGAACCACCACCCCAGTCTGCCACTCCCTCGGCACTGTCCCAGACTTCCACGCAATGTTGAAAAGGCGTATCAACCAAGACAGCCCATCAACACCCAGAGCCTTCAGCATTTCTGGACGGATCTCGTCAACCCCCGGAGCTTTGCCACTGTGGAGTTGTCTAACTACCTCAGTGACTTCACCCCGAGAGATCGACGTCGATCCCCCATCATCCTCAGGCCCTGCTCCTATCAGGGAGGGTGTGTCTGATGTATTTGGGTTCAGGAGTTCCTCAAAGTGCTCTTTCCAACGCCCTACGACTTCCTCACTTGAAGTCAGCAAAGTCCCATCCTTGCCGTACACAGCTTGGATGGTTCCCTGCTTCCCCCTCCTGAGGTGCCGTATGGTCTTCCAGAACAGCTTTGGTGCCGCCCGATAGTCCTTCTCCATGGATTCCCCGAACTGCTCCCACACCCTCTGCTTAGCCTCGTCCACAGCCACGGCCGCTGCCCTTCGGGCCCGTCGGTACCTTGCAACTGCCTCCGGAGTCCCCTGGGATAACATACCCCGGTAGGACTCCTTCTTCAGTCGGACGGCTTCCCTGACCACCACTGTCCACCAGGGTGTTCGAGGGTTACCGCCCCTTGAGGCACCTAAGACCTTCTGGCCACAGCTCGCAGCTGCAGCTTTAGCAATAGAGGCTTTGAACACTGCCCATTCCTGTTCAATGTCCCCAACCTCCACAGGGATGGCAGAGAAGTCCCGCCGGAGGTGGGAGTTGAAGTCCTTCCGGACAGAGGACTCCTCCAAACGTTCCCAGTTCACCCGCACTACACGCTTGGGTTTGCCAGGTCTGTCCAGAGGTTTCCCCCGCCATCTAACCCAACTCACCACCAGATGGTGATCAGTTGACAGTTCAGCCCCTCTCTTCACCCGAGTGTCCAAAACATACGGCCTCAGATCAGCTGATACGATTACAAAATCGATCATTGATCTTTGGCCTAGGGTGCTCTGGTACCAGGTACACCTATGAGCATCCTTATGCTTGAACATGGTGTTTGTTATCGCAAGTCCGTGACTAGCACAGAAGTCCAATAACAATCCACCACTCAGGTTCAGATCAGGGAGACCGTTCCTCCCAAACACGCCAGTCCAAGTATCACTGTCATTGCCCACGTGCGCGTTGAAATCCCCCAGCAAGACTATGGAATCCCCTGCCGGTGCCCCATACAGGACCCCATGCAAGGTATCCAAGAAGGCTGAATACTCTGAACTCCTGTTTGGTGCGTATGCACAAACAACAGTCAGAGTTTTCCCCCCTCCAACCCTAAGGCGAAGGGAGGCGACCCTCTTGTCCACTGGGGTGAACTCCAACGTACAGGCACTCAGCCGGGGACTCGTGAGTATCCCCACACCCGCCTGTGCCCTCACGCCCTGAGCAACTCCAGAAGTGAACAAGGTCCATCCCTTGTCCAGGAGTGTGGTTTCAGAGCCCTTGCTATGCGTAGAGGTAAGCCCCACCAGATCCAACCGGTAGCGCTCCACCTCTCGCACCAGCTCAGGCTCCTTCCCCACCAGCGTAGAGACGTTCCACGTCCCGAAAGTCAGCCTCTGCTGCCCCGAATTGGTCCGTCTGGAGCCTCCACTTTCACTGCCATCCACTTGGCAGCGCACCCGACCCCACTGGTTCCGACCGCGGGTGGTGGGCCCACGTGGCAGAGAAGATGGTGTGTCCACGTAGCTTCTTCGGGCTGTGCCCGGCCGGGCTCCGTGGCAAGCCCGGCCACCAGGCGCTCGCTGACGAGCCCTACCTCCGGGCCTAGCTCCGGAGGAGGGCCCCGGGCTTCCTCCGGGCCGGGTAACGCATCCTCTTATAGTATAGTTCATGGGGGGTATCGTAACCCTGATGGGGGGGGCATTCGGGTACTACACCTTGCCCAAGGGTGACCCGGAACTATGTAAGGCAGGGGCGTTCAACTCCCTGAGGCTTAATACAAGCCACAAACTCACTGACCTTTTTATACACACACATTCATTACAAACAAACATGTCACAGGTGAGGATTGCAGCCTTAATTAGCCATTCAAACATGTTTGTGTCAACTTTTGTGCATGTTATCAGATCAAAGTCACTGGGGTATGTCAACTTTTGATCAGGGTCATTTGGGTACTTTCTTTTGTCATTTTGATTTAAAAAGAGTAAACACAGTTGTTTGCCAATAAAGAGCTTCACACAACCATTAAAGGCCTACTGAAAGCCACTACTAGCGACCACGCAGTCTGATAGTTTATATATCAATGATGAAATCTTAACATTGCAACACATGCCAATACGGCCGGGTTAACTTATAAAGTGACATTTTAAATTTCCCGGCACACTTCCGGTTGAAAACGTCTATGTACGATGACGTATGCGCGTGACGTCGATGGTTGAAACGGAAGTATTCGGACACATTGTATCCAATACAAACAGCTATATTTTCATCGCAAAATTCCACAGTATTCTGGACATCTGTGTTGGTGAATCTTTTGCAATTTGTTTAATGAACAATGGAGACTGCAAAGAAGAAAGCTGTAGGTGGGATCGGTGTATTAGCGGCTGGCTGCAGCAACACAACCAGGAGGACTTTGACTTGGATAGCAGACGCGCTATCCGACGCTAGCCGCCGACCGCATCGATGATCGGGCGAAGTCCTTCGTCGCGCCGTCGATCGCTGGAACGCAGGTGAGCACGGGTGTTGATGAGCAGATGAGGGCCGGCGTAGGTGGAGCGCTAGTGTTTTTACCATAGCTCTGACGAGGTCCCGTAGCTAAGTTAGCTTCAATGGCGTCGTTAGCAACAGCATTGCTAGGCTTCGACAGGCGGCACAGCATTAACCGTGTGGTTACATGTCCAGGGTTTGGTTCGGTGTCTCCTGATAGTAGTATTGTTGATCTTCTGTCTATCTTTCCAGTAAGGGGCTTATTTATTTTGTTTCTATCTGCATTTAAGCACGATGCTATCACGTTAGCTCCTTAGCTAAAGTGCTTCACCGATGTATTGTCGTGGAGATAAAAGTCACTGTGAATGTCCATTTCGCATTCTCGACTCTCATTTTCAAGAGGATATAGTATCCCAGGTGGTTTAAAATACAAATCCGTGATCCACAATAGAAAAAGGAGAGAGTGTGGAATCTAATGAGCCAGCTTGTACCTAAGTTACGGTCAGAGCGAAAAAAGATACGTCCTGCACTGCACTCTAGTCCTTCACTCTCACGTTCCTCATCCACGAATCTTTCATCCTGGCTCAAATTAATGGGGTAATCGTCGCTTTCTCGGTCCGAATCGCTCTCGCTCGCTGGTGTAAACAATGGGGAAATGTGAGGAGCCTTTCAACCTGTGACGTCACGCTACTTCCGGTACAGGCAAGGCTTTTTTTTTTTATCAGCGACCAAAAGTTGCGAACTTTATCGTCGAAGTTCTCTACTAAATCCTTTCAGCAAAAATATGGCAATATCGCGAAATGATCAAGTATGACACATAGAATGGACCTGCTATCCCCGTTTAAATAAATAAAAACTCATTTCAGTAGGCCTTTTTAAGCATGAGTGGAAGGAAGGTTTTTGTGTCATCATTCATATTCTCTAAAGCAGGGGTCACCAACCTTTTTGAAACCAAGGGCTACTTCTTGGGTAGTGATTAATGCGAAGGGCTACCAGTTTGATACACACTTAAATAAATTGCCAGAAATAGCCAATTTGCTCAATTTACCTTTAACTCTATGTTATTATTAATAATTAATGATATTCACACTTAATTGAACGGTTTAAAAGAGGAGAAAACACGAAAAAAATGACAATTAAATTTTGAAACATAGTTTATCTTCAATTTCGACTCTTTAAAATTCAAAATTCAACTGAAAAAAAGAAGAGAAAAACTAGCTAATTCGACTCTTTTTGAAAAAATTTAAAAAACAATTTATGGAACATCATTAGTAATTTTTCCTGATTAAGATTAATTTTAGTATTTTGATGACATGTTTTAAATAGGTTAAAATCCAATCTACACTTTGTTAGAATATATAACAAATTGGACCAAGCTATATTTCTAACAAAGACAAATCATTATTTCTTCTAGATTTTTCAGAACAAAATTTTTAAAAGAAATTCAAAATACTTTGAAATAAGATTCAAATTTGATTCTACAGATTTTCTAGATTTGTCAGAATAATTTTATTTTATTTTAATCATAATAAGTTTGAAGAAATATTTCACAAATATTCTTCGTTGAAAAAACAGAAGCTAAAATAAAATGAAGAATTAAATTAAAATGTATTTATTATTCTTTAGAATAAAAAAAAATAATTTACTTGAACATTGATTTAAATTGTCAGGAAAAAAGAGGAAGGAATTTAAAAGGTAAAAAGGTATATGTGTTTAAAAATCCTAAAATCATTTTTAAGGTTGTATTTTTTCTCTAAAATTGTCTTTCTGAAAGTTATAAGAAGCAAAGTAAAAAAAATTAATTTATTTATTTAAACAAGTGAAGACCAAGTCTTTAAAATATTTTCTTGGATTTTCAAATTCTATTTGAGTTTTGTCTCTCTTAGAATTAAAAATGTCAGGCAAAGCGAGACCAGCTTGCTAGTAAATAAATAACATTTAAAAAATAGAGGCAGCTCACTGGTAAGTGCTGCTATTTGAGCTATTTTTAGAACAGGCCAGCGGGCTACTCATCTGGTCCTTACGGGCTACCTGGTGCCCGCGGGCACCGTGTTGGTGACCCCTGCTCTAAAGAATGGCCAGGAAATCATAA
Source organism: Entelurus aequoreus (assembly GCF_033978785.1). Lineage (NCBI taxonomy): Eukaryota > Metazoa > Chordata > Actinopteri > Syngnathiformes > Syngnathidae > Entelurus > Entelurus aequoreus. The sequence continues at coordinate 4,620,501 of NC_084740.1, forward strand.
ATTCTCCCAGGGAATGTAAACGTATGAGCACGACTGTATGTACAGTATATGATATATACTGATAAACATCACCATGTTTCATTCCCCACCTGGCTGTCCTCTCCATCCATAAGCAGAGACCTATTTAACTTTTATATGAGGTCTTGCAGCACGCATGCATGCCTTTTATGCACATAATTGTCTTCGGTCTTCTCAACCAGTCCTCTTTTCTTTTCTCTCTCTATAATCCCGAAATACCAACAGTCACATGCCGGCTCCCTTTCATCCACCCTTGCTTGCTATCTTGACTTTACAACCTCACAGTAGCACAAGCCTCCGGTGTAAAACAAAGCTGCATGTTCAAAAAAGACCTTAATTAATATTCAACCCCCGTCTCCTGACTATAAAATGTCCATTGTGAAGTTGCGAGGAAGGTGAACTATGCCGCATGGCTGCTTCAATGGCTCCCTAAAGCTCCATCCATTTTTACCATTGGAGAAATTGATAATAAAGTTCAAACTAAAATTGGCCATTCGGACTGAATGTAAAGCAAAGGTGAACTAAGGACAGACTCAAGGCCCCCAGGGGGGCCAGATTTGGCCCGCAAACACCTGGAAATTATACGTATCAATAAAGTACTTCATGTTTTCTAACTAAATTGAATTGATTTTTTTTCATTTTGACAGAAAAAAATATACACTACCGTTCAAAAGTTTGGGGTCACATTGAAATGTCCTTATTTTGGAAGGAAAAGCACTGTACTTTTCAATGAAGATAACTTTAAACTAGTCTTAACTTTAAAGAAATACACTCTATACATTGCTAATGTGGTAAATGACTATTCTAGCTGCAAATGTCTGCTTTTTGGTGCAATATCTACATAGGTGTATAGAGGCCCATTTCCAGCAACTATCACTCCAGTGTTCTAATGGTACAATGTGTTTGCTCATTGGCTCAGAAGGCTAATTGATGATTAGAAAACCCTTGTGCAATCATGTTCACACATCTGAAAACACTTTAGCTCGTTACAGAAGCTACAAAACTGACCTTCCTTTGAGCAGATTGAGTGTAGTAACGGTAACTGAGTTACTGAATATAAAAAATAACGCGTTAGATTACTATTTACTATTTAAAGTAACGGCGTTACAGTAACGCGTTGCCAATCAACCTATCCCCAGGTGCATGTCTTTGGAGGTGGGAGGGGCCTATCCCCAGGTGCATGTCTTTGGAGGTGGGAGGGGCCTATCCCCAGGTGCATGTCTTTGGAGGTGGGAGGAAGCCGGAGTACACGGAGGGAACCCACGCAGTCACGGGGAGAACATGCTAACTCCACACAGAAAAATCCCGAGCCCGGGATTGAACTCAGGACTACTCGGGATCTTCGTATTGTGAGGCACATGGACTAACCCCTATGCCACCGTGCTGCCCTGTTTTTGTCTAAATAATAATGAATTAAAATACTTAACTTTAAAACAAACTACCCATCAAATGAATAAAAATGACAATGAATGTTACGTTGTTCTTTACAGCATTTTACTGTAAATTGAAAAAAAACCTACTACTGTTTTTTGCGTTAAAATTCTGTTAACTATCACCATCTTGAACTCAAACTTGTAATAAATAATTCACCCCTATACAACATCCTAGCCTAATACCCTACTGTGCAATATTACCCTTCGAGTGCAATACGTCCGACACTGATTGTTATTACTTTATTACTCTTGTTTTGTTCTGTATATTGTACAGTATATTGTATATTGTACAGGATTGCTTATTGTTTTTATTGGATAGTAGTCTGTTTATTTCAATTCTTACTTTTTATCTTTATTACTACTTGTGTGATTTATTTTGATTTCATATTTGTTTCCACTACCGCACCTTAAATTGGAGTCCTTAATCTCGTTATATGCAAATATAATGACAATAAAGTCCATTATATTCTATTCTATTCTCAGAGTTTCCCATAAACTGCCAAGATACCTGTGGCGGCGGGGGCGTGGCTATGGGCGTGGCTATGGGCGTGGTCACCATGCCATCATCGAGTAATTTGCATAATTTACAATTATTTGATTTTCTCTAAAAAGGCTAAAAAAATGTATACTTACTAATTAATAATAACAGTTTTATTTTAAACCTCCATCCATCCATTTTACAATGTAACTACAACACGTTATGTACATATTTATATACAGATTTGAACAATAAGTTATTCACTGAAATATATTTATTAATTGTGGTTCTGACAAAAAATATATCTCATAAAATATAAAAGCTAAAATGTCTCTCAAAGCTCTGCCCCTTTAATTAGTGCATACTAAATAATTTAACTTTAGCCTACTACTACAACCATATTATTTACCAGCAACATAAAGTGAAACAGAGGCAGAGGTGTCCTGCCACAGTCAGTAACACATAAACAGAAAACAGTAGTGGTGGTAAAAACCAATGTCAGTTTAACACAAAAATTCTGGCAGCTTTTTCCGTAAAACCCCCCCAAAAAACAGTGGTACTGTTTTTCCATTTACCGTAAAATGCTGTAAAAAAAAACCCCAAGAACACTATATTTTACGTTAAAAATGTTGTAAATGTAAAGTTTTTACTGTAAAATGGCCCTAGAGGGCCACCAAAACATATCTGTTTTACAGCTGTGGTACTCGGCAGTACTCAGGTGTAATACACTTTTCCACCACCAGCGGCAGTAATGGTGCTTTCTCCTAAACAGAAGAAGTCTAGAACTAAAGCCATAGAGAAGTTTCTTAAGCGCAAAAATGATGACTAAAGTGGTGAAACTGTATTATCATTTGCCCATCGATCACAATCATTATGAAACACATGACGGATAGATTTTTTTTAAATATATATATTCTCATTTGAAAATAAACTTAAATAAAAATCAGCGGAGTCAATGGGAGCTCCTCTAATCCGCCCATAGAATCTAATAAATAAACGTTCAAAACCCGCCAATTTACATTTTGTGGTTTGAATACTAACCAATTGAAAAAAACTACTACTGTTTTTTGCGTTAAAATTATGTTGACTGAGCTGCCAGTTTTTGACTGTAAAATCTAGGGTTGTGGTTTTTAACGGTGTATTACTGTAAGTGGAAAGACGGTACATTTGTTTTTACGTTAGAAAAAACTGGCAGCTAAGTTGGAAGAATAAAAAAAGAACTTGTACTGTTTTTCCGTTAACAATATAATGTTGTAAAAACCAACGTCAATTTAATAGTAAAATTCTGGCAATAAGCTGCCAGCTTTTTCCCGTAAAAAAAACCCAAAAAACAGTGGTACTGTTTTTCCATTTACCGTAAAATGCTGTAAAAAAAACAACAACAGTATATTTTACAGTAAAAATGTTGTAAATGTTAAGTTTTTACTGTAAAATGGCCCTAGAGGGCCACCAAAACATATCTGTGGTCTGTGTGGGTCAAAGCGGTACTCAGGTGTAATACACTTTTCCACCACCAGCGGCAGTAATGTATAGAAAGAGTATGAACAAACTGGCAGCTAAATTGGCAGAATAAAAAAAGAACTTGTACTGTTTTTCCATGAACAATATAATGTTGTAAAAACCAATGTCAATTTAACACAATTCTGGTAATAAACTGCCAGCTTTTTCCGTAAAAAACAACAAAAAAAACAGTGGTACTGTTTTTCCATTTACCGTAAAATGCTGTAAAAAAAACAAAACACTATATTTTACAGTAAAAATGTTGTAAATGTAAAGTTTTTACTGTAAAATGGCCCTAGAGGGCCACCAAAACATATCTGTGGTCTGTGTGGGTCAAAGCAGTACTCAGGTGTAATACACTTTTCCACCACCAGCGGCAGTAATGTATAGAAAGAGTAAGAAAAAACTGGCAGCTAAGTTGGCAGAATGAAAAAAAGAACTTGTACTGTTTTTCCATTTACTGTAAAATGCTGTAACAAAATAAAAAAAACACTATATTTTACAGTAAAATTTTGTAAATGTAAAGTTTTTACTGTAAAATGGACAGTCTACTTAGAACAATTGATATAATTAATCATGAAATCCAGAGGCAAATGCATCCATTATTCACTGCCATGTGGCCCTCAATGAAAACCAGTTTGACATCCCTGGATGAACATTCCTAATTAAGAGCTCCACCAAATTATACGCCTTCAACGACACACCTGTCCAACTGCATTTTTGAGCTCGGTGATTACCCTCCAAAGCATTACTCAATGATGAACGTGTGCACGTACCAAAGCGCTGTTTATCCACGTTGACAAACGTCAAGTAGAATAAGTGGAAGTTTGGTTTTTTTTCTTTGAATTAGTAGAAGAGGTGAACCAAAGTGGGTCAAATTATCGTTTTTTTGTGGCGGCGGAAGAATAAAGAATAATTAAAGCTGCAAGCAGCATTGGACGGGTCCGCTTTTTGGCAGGTGCTAGTCCTAGGTGTCCCAATACTTTTGTCCAGTGGTAGTCCTGAGTGAGACCTACATAGAGGTTTTTGTTTCGTGTACTGGGAGTTAGAGGAAGTTGTGTCTGAGTTCACATTGTCATTATAGGGTATTGTGTGTAGAATTTTGAGGACAAAGAAGGAATAATTGCATTTTCGTTGTCATTTTTGGCCCCGGAGCAGCATCAGTGCTGCGGGTCTTTGAAGGCTCGTAAAATCAAAACGGTAGCACGTAGCAAAAATCCGTACAGACAGTTTAATCAGAAGGGTTCAAGCCCAAAGTACCGTTCACCTCCCCAAAGTTCATACAGCACATATATTTCCCCAAAGTTACGTACGTGACATGCACATAGCGGCACGCACGTACGGGCAAGCCATCAAATGTTTGGAATCCGCAGCTGCGTACTCACGGTACCGTGTATGCAACTCAAAGTCCTCCTGGTAAGAGTCTCTGTTGTCCCAGTTCTCCACAGGCCAATGGTAAAGCTTGACTGTCATCTTTCGGGAATGTAAACAATGAAACACCGGCTACGTGTTTGTGTTGCTGCAGCCGGCCGCTAATACACCGCTTCCCACCTACAGCTTTCTTCTTTGCTGTCTCCATTGTTCATTGAGCAAATTGCAAAAGATTCACCAACACAGATGTCCAGAATACTGTGGACTTTTGCGATGAAAACAGACGACTTAATAGCTGGCCACAATGCTGTCCCAAAATGTCCGCTACAATCCGTGACGTCACGCGCTGACGTCATCATACCGAGACGTTTTCAGCAGGATATTTCGTGGGAAATTTAAAATTGCACTTTACTTTGCCATATATATATATATATATATATATATATATATATATATATATATATATATATATATATATATATATATATATATATATATATATATATATATATATATATATATATATATATATATATATATATATATATGTGTATATGTATATATGTAAATGTACAGTATATATGTATATGTATGTATATATATGTGTATGTATGTGTATATGTATATATGTATGTATATATGTAAATATGTATATACACATACATACATATAATATATATATATACACATACATACATATATATATATATATATATATATATATATATATATATATATATATATATATATATATATATATATATATATATATATATATATATATATATATATATATATTAAAAACAGCAGAGCCCTCTAGTCATATATTGGGTATTTGGCTAGTGTTTTTGCAGTTGGTACTCAAAAACTGAAGTATGTTCTTTTTTTATGTCAATTTCTGTGAGGAAGGTCAAACCGGTTCCTGGCTGTAGAAAAGGGGCCTCAAACTCAATTTAACTGCGGGCCACTGTTGAATAGAGTCTGTGTGAGGGTGGGCTGTATTCACTTCAGATATATGTTTTAACCATGTGACTAAATGTGTTAACTCCTTGTACCAGCGGCTATACCAGGGGTCACCAACGCGGTGCCCGCGGGCACCAGGTAGCCCGTAAGGACCAGATGAGTAGCCCGCTGGCCTGTTCTAAAAATAGCTCAAATAGCAGCACTTACCAGTGAGCTGCCTCTATTTTTTCAATTTTATTTATTTACTAGCAAGCTGGTCTCGCTTTGCCCGACATTTTTAATTCCAAGAGAGACAAAACTCAAATAGAATTAGAAAAACCAAGAAAATATTTTAAAGACTTGGTCTTCACTTGTTTAAATAAATTCATGAATTTTTTTACTTTGCTTCTTATAACTTTCAGAAAGACAATTTTAGAGACAAAATACAACCTTAAAAGTGATTTTAGGATTTTTAAACACATATACCTTTTTAACCTTTTAAATTCCTTCCTCTTCTTTCCTGACAATTTAAATCAATGTTCAAGAAAATTTATTTTTTTTATTGTAAAGAATAATAAATAAATTTTAAATTTAATTCTTCATTTTAGCTTCCGTTTTTTTGACGAAGAATTTTTGTGAAATATTTCTTCAAACTTATTATGATTAAAATTCAAAAAAATGATTCTGGCAAATCTAGAAAATCTGTAGAATCAAATTTAAATCTTATTTCAAAGTCTTTTGAATTTCTTTTAAAATTTTTGTTCTGGAAAATATAGAAGAAATAATGATTGGTCTTTGTTAGAAATATAGCTTGGTCCAATTTGTTATATATTCTAACAAAGTGCAGTTTGGATTTTAACATATTTAAAACATGTCATCAAAATTCTAAAATTAATCTTAATCAGGAGAAATTACTAATGATGTTCCATAAATTCTTTTTTTAATTTTTTCAAAAAGATTCGAATTAGCTAGTTTTTCTCTTCTTTTTTCCGGTTGAATTTTGAATTTTAAAGAGTCGAAATTGAAAATAAACTATGTTTCAAAATTTAATTGTCATTTTTTGGGGGTTTTCTCCTCTTTTAAACCGTTCAATTAAGTGTAAATATCATTAATTATTAATAATAACATAGAGTTAAAGGTAAATTGAGCAAATTGGCTATTTCTGGCAATTTATTTAAGTGTGTATCAAACTGGTAGCCCTTCGCATTAATCACTACCCAAGAAGTAGCTCTTGCTTTCAAAAAGGTTGGTGACCCCTGAGCTATAGTGACCCTAAGCTATGGTACGCATGAAGTCATTTTAGATGCAACACTGAAAGTAAACATTGTACATGTTGTCAGTGTTGAGTGCCCCAGGAAGTGATACCTCCGCTTGCTTACAGGGAGTTGCTCTTTGTGTTGCGCAATGTGTGTGTGCTGTGATGTCATTATCGTGTTTGCATTGTTATTGTGGTTAGTGTTCATTCCAGTGGGATCAGGGACTGTAACAGTATATTTTACTCTTACCCGCAATTGGAATGGAATTGAACTTTATTGTCATTGCACCTAATAAAATACAACATTTGGTTCCAGTACAACCTATTGAGGAGCAAAGATACAATAAACAAGGGTAGACAGAACAGGAAGACCGATGGCTCGCTACGGAGGTTAGTTTGTGTCTTTATGACCAAAGCTTTTTGACACTAGATTTATGTAACAGAAGTGAAGCATTTAAATTTTGTGAACTGATTTTTTTCCACATCAAATTCTGCCGACAATTTAATTGAATAACAATTTGTGAGCAAAATATGTGATTGTGGAGGGAGATGTGGCCAGCGCTGCCTGCAGGAGCAAAGGTCACCGCCTCTGTCCATGGTGCTGAGCACAGAGCACCATCAGACGGGGGCGTGGCAGTGCTGACGGCGAGACACGGCTGGCAGGTGATTAGATTTCACAGGTGGTACGTGTTCCATCTAATCATCTGTTGTCTTTAACAGTAAGCGGCCGGGAGCAGGAGAAGAGAGAGGATACGGACGTGACTGAAAAGTCACGTTCTGCGGGAGAAAGATTTTGATAAAAACCTGTGTACATTAAAAACTTTGTTAAAAACCGAACGCTTGGCTCATGTGCCGTGTCTACAGTGGAACTGCTAGGAAGCCACTTCCACAGAGTGTTTATTAAATCGGTCCGTTAAAATAGTGTTTTAAAGGCCTACTGAAAGCCACTACTAGCGACCACGCAGTCTGATAGTTTATATATCAATGATGAAATGTTAACATTGCAACACATGCCAATACGGCCGGGTTAACTTATAAAGTGACATTTTAAATTTCCCGGCTGAAAACGTTTCGATATGATGACGTATGCGCGTGACGTCAATGGTTGAACCGGAAGTATTCGGACCCCATTGGATCCAATACAAAAAAGCTCTGTTTTCATCTCAAAATTCCACAGTATTCTGGACATCTGTGTTGGTGAATCTTTTGCAATTTGTTTAATGAACAATGGAGACTGCAAAGAAGAAAGTTGTAGGTGGGATCGGTGTATTAGCGGCGGACTACAGCAACACAACCAGGAGGACTTTGAGATGGATAGCAGACGCGCTAGCCGCCAACCTCACCTTGACTTCCTCCGTCTCCGGGCCGCCGACCGCATCTATGATCGGGTGAAGTCCTCCGTCGCTCCGTCTATCGCTGGAACGCAGGTGAGCACGGGTGTTGATGAGCAGATGAGGGCTGGCTGGCGTAGGTGGATAGCTAATGTTTTTAGCATAGCTCTGTCGAGGTCCCGTAGCTGAGTTAGCTTCAATGGCGTCGTTAGCTACAGCATTGTTAAGCTTCGCCAGGCTGGAAAGCATTAACCGTGTAGTTACATGTCCATGGTTTAATAGTATTGTTGATCTTCTGTCTATCCTTCCAGTCAGGGGTTTATTTATTTTGTTTCTATCTGCATTTAAGCCCGATGCTATCACGTTAGCTCCGTAGCTAAAGAGCTTCGCCGATGTATTGTCGTGGAGATAAAAGTCACTGTGAATGTCCATTTCGCATTCTCGACTCTCATTTTCAAGAGGATATAGTATCCGAGGTGGTTTAAAATACAAATCCGTGATCCACAATAGAAAAAGGAGAAAGTGTGGAATCCAATGAGCCAGCTTGTACCTAAGTTACGGTCAGAGCGAAAAAAGATGCGTCCTGCACTGCACTCTAGTCCTTCACTCTCACGTTCCTCATCCACGAATCTTTCATCCTGGCTCAAATTAATGGGGTAATCGTCGCTTTCTCGGTCCGAATCGCTCTCGCTGCTGGTGTAAACAATGGGGAAATGTGAGGAGCCTTTCAACCTGTGACGTCACGCTACTTCCGGTACAGGCAAACGTTATCGTCGATGTTCTCTACTAAATCCTTTCAGCAAAAATATGGCAATATCGCGAAATTATGAAGTATGACACATAGAATGGATCTGCTATCCCCGTTTCAATAAAAAATAATAATTTCAGTAGGCCTTTAAAATTCACTGCGTAAATATTCAGTGTCTAAAAATTATATGTCTGAAGTCTGTATAATAAAAAAAAATCAGAGCAGAAACAGTCGTTGCTTCAAAACTCAAGACTCACTTCTGGTAAATTAAGACCGAGGCAACAGAGCCTGCTTCAGAACCAGCCAATGACGGACAAGCTTCACAGTGTCTTGGCCGAATGAGCAGGTCCCGGACAACTCGGACTCCTTGGACGTACTCTCGCTCATCAATGCGGACTGGAATGTTAGTGGGCAGCCGAGGGTGGAGTCGGCTCTCTTGGTTGCTTTGTTGGGTCTGCTCCCCCCACCCCAGCAGTCGATAGTGTGGAACACCGCAGAGACCACCACAGTGTATATGTTTTTTTTGTTGTTGTTTTACTTTTGTAGCTGTATGTAGAAGAGGCTGGTTGCATCAGCTCTTTGTGTTCTTTGATGTTTCCCTCTTACACACATGATTATGTGTGCAATGGGTATGAGGTTTTTCTTCCCTTGGCCTCAGTCTGGACCCCCTCTCCAGGGCCCAGGCTGAGATTGAATATGTTCTTTTCCCATCCCCCCCTGTTTCTCACCTTTTTTGTAAGGGCCGCCGGAAGTTGCCAAACCCGTCAGCGATCCTGTTCTGTCTCCCTGTAATGTTTGTCTGCTCTTGAATGGGATTGTGTTGAAACTTTTAACTTCCCCTCAGGGATTATTAAAATATTTCCGATTCTGATTCTGAGGTGTCAAGTTTTCAGTCACGTGACAAAGGTCAATCAGTTTTGAAGCAACAAATATTTCTGCATTGATTTTTTTTTTTTTACACGGAATTATAAAACCATGCATTTTAAACACAGAAATTTTGCTCTCCCATTTTTATTCAATGAAATTGTCATCATAATTTCATGTAAAAAAAAATAAATAAATAATCAGTTCACTAAAAATGCACTTACATGAATAAATTCAGTGTCGAAAAAAAGCTCTTGGAATAAATACACCAAAAAAAAATTTTTCAAAAAAAATAGGAAAAAGAGGAGACAAAAACTAATCCGAAACTAAGCTCCCATGAGGCAGGGTGCTCAGTTTGAGACGAGAAAAATATACCCTAAACCGGGGGTGGCCATTACGTCGATGGTAAGCTCGCGGTCGATGGCGGAGGGTGTGTCAGTCCATTGAGCCTAAATACACCTACAAATGAGCGATCATCCATCTTCACTCACTTTCGTCACTTGATTGACATTCACGTGAGATGACGCTGGCTGCTGCCAGATCATTATTAAGAAAAAACGACCGACAGGAAGGCGAGAAACACTTTTTAATTTCAACAGACTACCGCGCCCTACCTGTCGTCAAGAACTCTAAAGTTCCTGTCTTCACAATAAAAAACCCTGCTTCATCCTGCCTGCGCTAACAAAACAAGAGTCTCAGAAATCAACTTATTTCTTGTAAAGTGTATAAAAAGGAGTATGGAAGCTCGACAAACAAGATGGCAAAAACCAAACACTTTCAGAGAGGAGGACTTTTTTTCTCCTCCATTTGAAAATGTGGAGGTTATCATCACTACTGTCTGATTCCTATCAATGCAAGTCATCACAATCACACCAACTTATATTCTTGTCTTCGTGAAAGAAAGGAATCTATATGTGTTAAACATGCTTGTATTACCATTAAACACCTTTAACTTGTTAACATCTCTTTTATTAAATAAACCAATATAAATTATATATATATGAATGAGGTAGATCAGAGCTAAGTATAAAAATGAGCCGACATTTTTGAATGAAAGAAACTGCTGTCATAAATGTGTCCACTAGATGTCACAATAGCAATTATTTGTATCTTTGTAGATTAAAAAAAAGTACCAATGATTGTCACACACACACACTAGGTATGGCGAGATTATTCTCTGCATTTGACCCATCACCCTTGATCGCCCCCTGGGAGGTGAGGGGAGCAGTGAGCAACAGCGGTGGCCGCGCCAGGGAATCATTTTTGGTGATTCAACCCCCAATTCCAACCCTTGATGCTGAGTGCCAAGCAGGGAGGTAATGGCTCCCATTTTTATAGTCTTTGGTATGACTCGGCCGGGGGTTTGAACTCACAACCTACCCATCTCAGGGCGGACGCTCTAACCACTAGGCCACTGTTTTTCAACCTTTTTTGAGCCAAGGCACATTTTTTTCATAAAAAATACGGAGGCACACCACCAGCAGAAAAAGGTTACAAAATGAAACTCCACCAGGTCGTCGTGCCTTATTTTGAGTTTGTTGTTGTTTCCTGTGTGTAGTGCTTTAGTTCCTGTCTTGCGCTGTTATTTTGGTGACATTTCCTGTTTTGTTGGTGTTCTCCTGTAGCAGCTTCACGCCTTCCTTTGAGGGCTATTGCCCGCACCTGTTTTGTTTTCGCAATCAAGACTATTGAAGTTGTGCGTACACTATCCTTCTTTGTGGGGACATTGTTGATTGTCATGTCATGTTTGAATGTACTTTGTGGATGCCGTTTTTGCTCCACACGCTGTAAGTTTTTGCTGTCGTCCAGCATTCTGTTTTTGTTGACTTTGTAGCTAGTTCAGTTTTACTTTTTTTTTTTTTACATAGCCATCCCTATGCATCAGTGCATTTTCCTAGCGGGACTTGCCATTTGTTAATTTTTGGTTTAAGCGTTACATACCTTTTTTACCTGCACGCTGTCTCCCGCTGTGCTCTGCATGTCGGGATCACGACAAACCATCCTCGACGTGTTCCGACTTCTACAAAGCAATGAACTACCTGCTGCCACCTACTGATGTGGAGTTTACGGTCCAAAAAATATTTTTGGGACCAATTAGGTGAAGTTGCATAATTTCCCACGGCACACCAGACACTATCTCACGACACACTAGTGTGCCGCGGCACAGTGGTTGAAAATCACTGCACTAGGCCACTGAGTCATACTTGCCAACCCTCACGATTTTCCCGGGAGACTCACGAATTTCAGTACCCCACCCGAAAATCTCCCGGGGCAACCATTCTCACGAATTTCTCCCGATTTCCACCCAGACAACAATATTGGGGGCGTGCCTTAAAGGCACTGCCTTTAGCGCCCTCTACAAGCTGTCGTCACGTCCGTTTTCCTCCATACAAACAGCGTGCCGGCCAAGTCACATAATATATGCGGCTTTTACACACACACAAGTGAATGCAACGCATACTTGGTCAACAGCCATACAGGTCACACTGAGGGTGACCGTATAAACAACTTTAACACTGTTACAAATATGCGCCACACTGTGAACCCACACCAAACAAGAATGACAAACACATCCGCACCGCACCGCAACACAACATAAACACAACAGAGCAAATACCCAGAATCCCTTGCAGCACTAACTCTTCCGGGACGCTACAATATACCACCAAAACCCGCCACCCGCCGGAATTTAGGGATTTCACCATCTACGGTCCGTAATATCATCAAAGGGTTCAGAGAATCTGGAGAAATCACTGCACGTAAGCAGCTAAGCCCGTGACCTTCCATCCCTCAGGCTGTACTGCATCAACAAGCGACATCAGTGTGTAAAGGATATCACCACATGGGCTCAGGAACACTTCAGAAACCCACTGTCAGTAACTACAGTTGGTCGCTACATCTGTAAGTGCAAGTTAAAACTCTCCTATGCAAGGCGAAAACCGTTTATCAACAACACCCAGACACGCCGTCGGCAATTTCCACCAGTCCCGATGTGTGTGAGAAGTTTGGTGAGTTTTGAAGTATTTTAAGGGGGTCAAATTACAGCTCAAAAATCAAAAATTAGTGTTTTTAGTAATTTTTTGTCTTGAAGGGGAAATTGCCAACTTCCTGTTGGTTTTCGCCCGAAGAAGTGAAATTATGAATTATAGGTCTAAGTGAGACCTACATACAGGTTTTTGTTTCATGTCTCTACGACCTTCCTGGTGGGAGAGTTAGAGGCAATTTACTTCCTAGGGGGCACTAGAGAGCAATTGTGATTTTTGGGTTTGGTTTTTTTATTTTGTTGAAATTTTCGCAGGTCCTGATTTGTGTGTCAAATTTGGTGAGTTTTGGAGCATGTTAAGTGGGTCAAATTAGCGTTTTTTTGTGGCGGCGGCAGAATAATAATAAACATTACAATTTCAATAGGGTCCTTTCGTCCCATTGCAAAAGGACTCCCTTTGGGATTCCTTTTGAAATGGTCCTGTGCGGACCCTAAATATATATATAGCTAGAAACGGGGTTTGTATTTATTTTATTTATATATACAGTATATATTTATAATAAAATAAATATATATATAGCTAGAAACGGGGTTTGTATTTATTTTATTTATATATACAGTATATATATATATAATAAAATAAATATATATATAGCTACAAACGGGGTTTGTATTTATTTTATTTATATATACAGTATATATATATAATAAAATAAATATATATATAGCTAGAAACGGGGTTTGTATTTATTCTATTTATATATACAGTATATATATATATAATAAAATAAATATATATATAGCTAGAAACGGGGTTTGTATTTATTTTATTTATATATACAGTATATATATATAATAAAATAAATATGTATATAGCTAGAATTCACTGAAAGTCAAGTATTTATTGTATTTATATATATAAATATATACATATATAAAAGAAATACTTGAATGTCAGTGAATTCTAGCTATAAATATACTCCTTAACCCCGCCCCCCGGCCCCGCATCTTTTCAAAATGCTTCAAAACGCGTACAAAAAGTGGGACCCCAAAAATCATCAATCAATCAATCAATGTTTACTTCTATAGCCCTAAATCACGAGTGTCTCAAAGGGCTGCACAAGCCACGACGAGGTGTACCATTTTTATGACTTGATGGGGTCCCCATTTTTGAAGAACACTGCCTGCTATACGGGGGTTGTTTTTTTGGGCGTCAAAACTCACCTCCCCGCCGTGGCCGTCAAAAATGCCAAAAATGGACGGGTGGCTCCTGTTGACGAGGTCGGCGAGCACCTCGAAGCGGTCCTCCATGTGGTCTCTCCGGCCCTGGATGGAGTAGACGGCGACGTCGGTGCTCTTCGACTCCCACGTCTTGGCGAACTGCGCGTCCAGGACGTCCAGGCCGCCGAAGCGCTCGTTCTGCATCATCTCGGCCACTTTCCCCTTCACCATCTTGACCGCGTCCCGGCTGGACTTGACGATGGTCTTCACCTCGTCCGTGTGGAAGAAGTAGCTCCACAGGGCGAGGCTGATGCAGAGCAGGAAGAGGGTCTCCGGTCTGAGGAGGAAATAGCGCATGATTCGACCTAGGAGGGACAGCAGGGTCATGGTCTCCTCGATCATTGATTATTGTCCGTGCGTGGGGAGTCGTACGTCGGCCGAGGATTTCAGTCCATGGCTGGAGCGCGCAGGACGGCTCCGTCCTGGCGAGACCGTCGAACCAAAGAAATGAATGAGACGTTCAAGTTGGACGCCGAACACTTCAGCCCGCAGCCCCGCGGGAGAGGCACCGCAGACACCCGCTAATCACGCGGTGGGATTCAGGAACTTATTAAGTCCACCACGCCGGACCTCGATGCGTGTGTCAGCCGGGCTCTTCTTCCTCCAGCCCCGCGACTGTCCCCCCCTGGTCCCCGGAATAGCAGCCCGGGAGAGTCCTCGCATTCCCAGCTGCCACACTGGCTGTGGCCGGGGACCAACCCCCCTGCCAGAATACAAGGCGGAGGTGCGTTCAGGTACACGTCGTATCATAGACCGGCGCGGGAGAAGCTGCTGTAGTGGTCACTGTAGATAATGCACAGCATTGGACAAAACGTGCAAAATGTGACGCATGGTTTGTTTTTAAGGACACTATTTTTCCCGGTGGTTCAAATTGTGGGAAAATGCGCATCAATTTCTATTTAGTAGTTTCGTATTAAAACAATCCGATAGTCCTGAATGCGTCAGTCTGACAGCCAGTCAGCAGGTGCTTGTAGAAAACATTGAGTTTAAAATACTAAATTATTCAATTAAAATAGTAAGAAAATGAAAACTTTTTTAAATGTAAACAACATTATATGGTCTGCGTTTTTTTCTATTTTTGACAATGACTTTTACGTGTTGAATGTCTTTATTATTTTCATTTATACACTTCTTTTTTTTCAATTTGACGCTTGTTTGAAGCAGTACAATAAAACATATATTGGATGTTAAACTAATAGTGTATCACGTTATTCGGATTAAAAATAATTTTTTGGTTAGTTATTTTTACTCAGGCGAAAATAGGGCAGCTTTCTGGGTCCTCAAGACTCGCGTTACGGACCTCCGTGGGAAAATGTGGCGTTAATAAGTGTGGTTATTATTTCATCTTAACGTTACCACCGTAAAACATGCACAGCATTAGACAAAACGTGCAAAATGTGACGCATGGTTTGTTTTTAAGAACATTATTTTTCCCGGTGGTTCAATATGTTGGAAAATGCGTGTCAATTTCTGCTTAGTAGTTTCGTATAAAAAAATTCCGATAGTCCTGAATGCGTCAGTCTGACAGCCAGTCAGCAGGTGCTTGTAGAAAACATTGAGTTTAAAATACTAAATTATTCAATTAAAATAGTAATATCATCAAAATCTTTTTAAATTTAAACAACATTTTGTTTTTTGGGGGGGTTTTTTTGACAATGACTTTTACGTGTTGAATGTCTTTATTATTTTCATTTATACACCTGTTTTTTTTTCAATTTTACGCTTGTTTGAAGCAGTACAATAAAACATATATTTGATGTTAAACTAATAGTGTATCACGTTATTCGGATTAAAAATAATGTTTTGGTTAGTTATTTTACTCAGGCGGAAATAGGGCAGCTTTCTGGGTCCTCAGGACTCGCGTTACGGACCTCCGTGGGAAAAAAGTGGCGTTAAAAGTGTGGTTATTATTTCATTTTAAAGTTACCTTCATTGTAAAACATACACAGTATTAGACCTAACGTGCAAAATGTGACGCATGGTTTGTTTTTAAGAACACTATTTTTCCTGGTGGTTCAATATGTTGGAAAATGCGTGTCAATTTCTGCTTAGTAGTTTCGTATAAAAAAATTCCGATAGTCCTGAATGCGTCAGTCTGACAGCCAGTCAGCAGGTGCTTGTAGAAAACATTGAGTTTAAAATACTAAATTATTCAATTAAAATAGTAAGAAAATGAAAACCTTTTTAAATTTAAACAACATTATATGGTCTGCGTTTTTTTCTATTTTTGACAATGACTTTTACTTGTTGAATGTCTTTATTATTTTCATTTATACACATATTTTTTTTCAATTTTACGCTTGTTTGAAGCAGTACAATAAAACATATATTGGATGTTAAACTAATAGTGTATCACGTTATTCGGATTAAAAATAATGTTTTGGTTAGTTATTTTACTCTGGCGAAAATAGGGCAGCTTTCTGGGTCCTCAAGACTCGCGTTACGGACCTCCGTGGGGAAAAAAGTGGCGTTAAAAAGTATGTAAAACATACACAGTATTAGACATAACGTGCAAAATGTGACGCATGGTTTGTTTTTAAGGACACTATTTTTCCCGGTGGTTCAATATGTTGGAAAATGCGTGTCAATTTCTACTTAGTAGTTTCGTATTAAAACAATCCGATAGTCCTGAATGCGTCAGTCTGACAGCCAGTCAGCAGGTGCTTGTAGAAAACATTGAGTTTAAAATACTAAATTATTCAATTAAAATAGTAAGAAAATGAAAACCTTTTTAAATTTAAACAACATTATATGGTCTGCGTTTTTTTCTATTTTTATCAATGACTTTTACGTGTTAAATGTCTTTATTATTTTCATTTATACACATATTTTTTTTTCAATTTGACGCTTGTTTGAAGCAGTACAATAAAACATATATTTGATGTTAAACTAATAGTGTATCACGTTATTCGGATTAAAAATAATGTTTTGGTTAGTTATTTTACTCAGGCGAAAATAGGGCAGCTTTCTGGGTCCTCAAGACTCGCGTTACGGACCTCCGTGGGAAAATGTGGCGTTAAAAAGTGCGGTTATTATTTCATTTTAACGTTACCATCATCGTAAAACACACACAGCATTAGACCTAACGTGCAAAATGTGACGCATGGTTTGTTTTTAAGAACACTATTTTTCCCGGTGGTTCAAATTGTTGGAAAATGCGCATCAATTTCTGCTTAGTAGTTTCGTATTTAAAAAATCCGATAGTCCTGAATGCGTCAGTCTGACAGCCAGTCAGCAGGTGCTTGTAGAAAACATTGAGTTTAAAATACTAAATTATTCAATTAAAATAGTAAAATAATGAAAACCTTTTTAAATTTAAACAACATTATATGGTCTGCGTTTTTTTTATTTTTGACAATGTCTTCGTGTTGAATGTCTTTATCTTTTTTATTTATACACATATTTTTTTCAATTCGACGCTTGTTTGAAGCAGTACAATAAAACATATATTGGATGTTAAACTAATAGTGTATCACGTTATTCGGATTAAAAATAATGTTTTGGTTAGTTATTTTACTCGGGCGAAAATAGGGCAGCTTTCTGGGTCCTCAAGACTCGCGTTACGGACCTCCGTGGGAAAAAGGTGGCACTATTTTTCCCGGTGGTTCTAAGTGTTAGAAAATGCATATCAACACGCACAATTTCTACTTAGTAGTTTCGTAATACAAATTTCCGATAGTCATGAATGCGTCAGTCTGACAGCCAGTCAGCAGGTGCTTGTAGAAACCATTGAGTTTCCATCCATCCATCCATGTGTCCCTTTCGGGGTCGCGGGGGGTCGCTATAACGTGCAAAATGTTACGTATAGTTTGTTTTTAAGAACACTATTTTTCCCGGTGGTTCAAAGTCTTAGAAAATGCGTATCAATACGCCCAATTTCTACTTAGTAGTATCGTATTGAAAAATTCCGATAGTCGTGAATGCGTCAGTGTGACAGCTAGTCAGCAGGTGCTTGTAGAAAACATTGAGTTTAAAATACTAAATTCTTCAATAACAATAGTAAGATCATTTAAACCTTTTTAAATTTAAACAACATTATTATGGTCTGTGTTTTTTTTTTTTTTTTTTTTTTTTGGACAATACGTGTTGAATGTCTTTATTGTTTACATTTATACACATATTTTTTTCAATTTGACGCTCATTTGAAACAGTACAATAAAACTCATATTTGATGTGAAACTAATAGTGTATCACGTTATTCGGATTAAATAATGTTTTGGTTGGTTATTTTACTCAGGCGAAAATAGGGCAGCTTCTGGGTCCTCAGGACTCGCGTTACGTCATTCAGCCTTTCCGCACGGACCTCCGTGGGAAAAACGTGGCGTGAAAAAGTGTGGTTATTATTTCATCTTAAAGTTACTATCGTAAGTATATTTGCCTTCTTCTTTAACATGAGTGTGGCATTTAAAGTCATTTGTTGAGAATGTCGCCCAATATATTGTTGGTTTACTAAACAGCTGTTTATCTTGTAATGCTAATGCTAGACACTTTGCTAACAGTCATCCATCCATCCATTTCCTACCGCTTGTCCCTTTTGGGGTCGCGGTCATTGTCCTGATATTAATGAGCAGTATAATTACTCTAATTCAGTTATCAATGAATGATTGTACATTGTTGTTCATTGTAGGGGTCAATAATGGAGTACATGCAGTCTGTTGGCACACCCAACCAGGGAAATATGTAAGTATCTCCTTCTATTTGGTGTTAGTGAGTCATTATTGCAGTCTGTTGAAATGCAATCATCTTTATTCTCGCACAAGTCCGAACGTTTTCTGTTCAGAACTGAGCTGGTCTTCACTATATTGCCAAAAGTATTTGCTGGGAATGATCTTTGCATGTGATGGAAGAATGCACATGTGATGGAGGAATGGACAGTGCAGGGTTGAAATTCTACTGAATTTGCATTCAATCAGGTTGTTTTAGCTAATAATCATGCTGCAAGATCTAGCATGTTGCATTCAATGTTTATTGCCTACTGAAATGATTTTTTATTTATTTAAACGGGGATAGCAGATCCATTCTATGTGTCATACTTGATCATTTCGCGATATTGCCATATTTTTGCTGAAAGGATTTAGTAGAGAACATCGACGATAAAGTTCGCAACTTTTGGTCGCTGATAAAAAAAGCCTAGCCTGTACCGGAAGTAGCGTGACGTCGCAAGTTGAAAGGCTCCTCACATTTCCCCATTGTTTACACCAGCAGCGAGAGCGATTCGGACCGAGAAAGCGACGATTACCCCATTAATTTGAGCCAGGATGAAAGATTCGTGGATGAGGAACGTGAGAGTGAAGGACTAGAGTGCAGTGCAGGACGCATCTTTTTTCGCTCTGACCGTAACTGGCTCATTGGATTCCACACTCTCTCCTTTTTCTATTGTGGATCACGGATTTGTATTTTAAACCACCTCGGATACTATATCCTCTTGAAAATGAGAGTCGAGAACGCGAAATGGACATTCACAGTGACTTTTATCTCCACGACAATACATCGGCGAAGCACTTTAGCTACGGAGCTAACGTGATTGCACCGTGCTTAACTGCAGATAGAAACAAAAGAAATAAACCCCTGACTGGAAGGATAGACAGAAGATCAACAATACTATTAAACCATGGACCTGTAACTACACGGTTAATGCTTTCCAGCCTGGCGAAGCTTAACAATGCTGTTGCCAACGACGCCATTGAAGCTAACTTAGCAACGGGACCTCACAGAGCTATGCTAAAAACATTAGCTATCCACCTACGCCAGCCAGCCCTCATCTGCTCATCAACACCCGTGCTCACCTGCGTTCCAGCGATCGACGGAGCGACGAAGGACTTCACCCGATCATCGATGCGGTCGGCGGCTAGCGTCGGATAGCGCGTCTGCTATCCAAGTCAAAGTCCTCCTGGTTGTGTTGCTGCAGCCAGCTGCTAATACACCGATCCCACCTACAGCTTTCTTCTTTGCAGTCTTCATTGTTCATTAAACAAATTGCAAAAGATTCACCAACACAGATGTACAGAATACTGTGGAATTTTGCGATGAAAACCGCGCTTTTTGTATTGGATCCAATGTGTCCCAATACTTCCGGTTCAACGATTGACGTCACACGCATACGTCATCATACATAGACGTTTTCAACCGGAAGTTTCGCGGGAAATTAAAAATTGCACTTTATAAGTTAACCCTGCCGTATTGGCATGTGTTGCAATGTTAAGATTTCATCATTGATATATAAACTATCAGACTATCAAGGGTTTCAGTAGGCCTTTAATTCCCATGGAAAGTTTCCAACTTTGAATATTCCCGGGATTTTGCAACCCTATCTACTGTACGTCTTGCTTGAATTTTGCTTTCACTACCATGACAAAGTTTCATGCGTCATGTCTTCATAATAGTAACGATGTGTGCAATATTGTCACTTATTAAATTCCCATTTTTCTTTAGCCTGTGCTGCACTTGTGGCGTCCCGATCCCCCCGAACCCGGCCAACATGTGCGTGCCTTGTCTGCGCACGCAGGTGGACATCTCGGAGGGAATTCCCAAGCAAGTCACTGTGCATTTCTGCAAGCAATGTGAACGGTTTGTTCCATGTCCTTTTATTATTATTATTACAATGTTTTCTGCAAGGACTTTCATGCATGAATCATTTCTATGAACTGGAGTTGCATGTAAATCTTCCTTCTCTTTGCAGGTACTTGCAGCCTCCAGCCACTTGGTTGCAATGTGCCCTGGAATCCAGGGAGCTTCTCACTCTATGTCTGAAAAAAATTAAAGCCTCCATGACCAAAGTAAGTGATCCTTACTAACAGACCTGTGTCGTGCATTAACTCAGGGGGCTCCGACCACCGGCCCAGGGACCGGCACAGATCCGCGACGCTTTTGCTACACAGAAACGTAATATATTTTATAATTTTCTCCGACTATATAATCGCCTCTCCCACTTGTCATTCACACCAATAAGCTTGTCTATAAATGTAGAATAAAAATCCTGATGGGAAGTCAGCATTTGTTATATCAAAACCGGGCAAATATTTTGACTCGGGGGGGCCACATTGAGAGAAATAAACGTGGCGGGGGCCAATGTGTATAAATTATATGTACACATTTAGCTGTAAAAATCTGCTGTACAGTATGTGTGTTTGGGTCCCTTTTTCTCAAAGTCACAATGTCCGATAGAGTTCTAAAAACAGACCGCCTCCAAAAAAAGGAATGGAATTTTACAGTTTTTTACTGAACGGGACACCCAAAATGTACATGAAAACAAAGAAAGTGGGATTTACAATATTAACTATGAACAATAAAACACTGAATATTAACAACATATGAACATCTTTTACTTCTCAGATCAGCTCCTCGATAGTTGTGTGTCTTTTACAATCAAGCAAAACTATGGGTGTGACGGTACGTGTATTTGTATTGAACCATTTCGGTACGGGGGGTTCGGTTCGGTTCGGAGGTGTACCGAACGAGTTTCCACACGAACATATAAAGTAGCCGCCCAAGCTAAAGTCTTAACAAGCTGCTCCGCTTTCTGCCTCTTCTCTGTCAGTCCTCTACACAGCACCCGGCATTGTCCCACCCACACAACCATCTGATTGGTTACCATAGCGGTAACAGCCAATCAGCAGTGCGTATTCAGAGCGTATGTAGTCAGCGCTTAGCGTTTAGCAGGTAATCATCAGGCCGCGGGATTTCCCCAAATGATAATAAACACCTCCCAGTCATTTACTAGTAACATCACTATGAGCCTGTTGACCTTCTAGAAATATAAACTGCAGCTCAGCTCGCTCGCAGTCCTGGCTAGAGGTGAAGGCTAATTCGCTTTTAGCGTAACGTTAGCTAATTTTGCGTGTGCACGTTACGGACAGCAAAGCCCTGTCTGTCTGTTATTTTACTTTACCTTTTTCTGTGTTGATTGAGCTGTGTTGAAGCAGCAAAAAAGGACATTATGTTAAATGAAGAGTTTCTGTCTCTGATAGTTGATATAATAATGTAAGTGCATCATTAAGCCTACATGAACTCCATGGTGTTCAGGGATGAATAGTCTCTCCTATTGCTATTGTACTATTTTTTCAGCTATAGTTACATTAATCATTAGTAATGTAGTAGCCTAGTTTTGAATGGCAGGGTCCCTGCTATCACATGTTGATAAAAATATAAAATTTACATAATAAATCAACTACAGGCTTCCCAAATGCTGTAATAAATTAAGCATGATGAGTTGACTTGAAACTGTTTAGTGTTGCACTTTTTATATGTAGAAGAAAAGTTGTCATTTTATTCAATCTGAGCAACAACTTGAGGCAGTTTAATGTTGATTAACGTGGGCAGAATTATTATAGTGTTCCCAATGTTAAAAAGATAAAGCCATTGTTTACAAATTTGGTAATTAAATAACCAAAAAATGTATATTTTGTTGTTTTCTTACTGTACCGAAAATGAACCGAACCGTGACCTCTAAACCGAGGTACGTACCGAACCGAAATTTTTGTGTACCGTTACACCCCTAAGCAAAACACAACAAAAATGTAAAAAAAACCCAGCTAAATATGTAGTATTCATTCATTATTATTGGATTCATTCAGCATTCAACCTTCATCCTGCATAATTGTATTGCCTTTTTTAAGGTTTTTTTTTTCAAATTGTGTTATTAATCCAGTGTTTCCCATAAACTGCCAAGATACCTGTGGTGGTGGGGGCGTGGCTATGGGTGTGGTCACCATGACATCGTCAAGTAATTTGCATAATTTACTACAATGATATGATTTTCCTCTAAAAAGGCTCCAAAAATGTATACTTACTAATTAATAATAACAGTTTTGTTTTAAACGTCCATCCATCCATCCAGTTTACAATATAATTACAACACTTTATGTACATATTTATAGACAGATTTGAACAATAAGTTATTCACTGAAATATATTTATTAATTGTGGTTCTTACAAAAATTATATCTTATACAATATAAAAGCTAAAATGTCTCTTAAAGCTCTGCCCCTTTAATTAGTGCATATTAAATAATTTAACTTTAGCCTACTACTACAACCATATTATTTACCAGCAACATAAAGTGAAACAGAGGCAGAGGTGTCCTGCCACAGTCAGTAACAAATAAACAGAAAACAGTAGTGGTCAAATACAAATAAGGCAACAAGAGAAGTATCCTACACTTCTCTTTTGTAAAGTAAATCTGAACAGCCTATATGGGCATCTACATCAACTATATGATTTGCCTGAGAAGCTGGACAGGACAAAAAAAAATCTATTTGTGGCGGACGTAATTCTTTCGTGGCGGGCCGCCACAAATAAATGAATGTGTGGGAAACACTGTAATCTAACGTTATTTCTACACTTCATGTGTGTATATATAATATACTTTCTCAAGTGTAGGTAATTTTGCCGTGACTTCATTGTGAAGAATATCAACAAAACACCTGAAGTCATTTATTTCAATTCTAATTTAACCTCTTAAGGCCCAAGCTGTTTGTTTACATGCTTTTTTTTTTAATTTCTCTTTGCTATTTGGGCTTATTTGACCCTAATTAGAATAAAAACTAAGAATCATCTTTTGATATGATGTACTTAAGTCCATAAGTACACAAACGTGTACTTCATGTTTAGTGACATGTAGGGCTGCAACAACTAATCGATTAAACTCGAATATAAAAATAGTTGGCGATTAATTTAGTCATCGATTCGTTGGATCTATGCTATGCGCATGCGCAGAGGCTACTTTATTTTTATTTTTATAAACCTTTGTTTATAAACTGCAACATTTACAAACAGCTGAGAAACAATAATCAAAATAAGTATGGTGCCAGTATGCGTTTTTTTTTTCAATAAAATACTGGAAAGGATAGAAATGTAGAATGATAGAATGATAGAAATGTAGTTTGTCTCTTTTATCCGATTATTTATCGAAGTAATAATCGACAGATTAATGGATTATCAAATTAGTTGTTAGTTGCAGCCCTAGTGACATGCTAATTCTTATTTTTACACTTTTTTTCCCCAAATTCCATTGTATGTTATACTCTTCTGACACCACCAGATGGCAGTATAGGTGTCCACATAAGTGGCCATAAGACCCCAATTCAGTAGCGTACACAATTTTGGAAATAAGAGCTAAAAGGTGCTGTCATGTGGCCACTAAGCCTTTGGAGGTTTGGACTGTTTACATACCGTGTTTTCTGACCATAAGGCGCACCAGATTATAAGGTGCACTGCCAAAAAAGGTTTGGGTCGCCCGCATTAACTGACATCCCTCTCTTCTCCCAGGTGCGTCTTATTGACGCTGGCTTCCTGTGGACCGAGCCACACTCCAAAAGGATCAAGATGAAATTGACCATACAGAAAGAGGTATTGTATGCTGAAGTGTTTGCATTAATTGATATTAGTAGAAGATGTAGCAAAGCTACTTAAGCCAAAATGTGTTGAAAATGTATCTAACATAGTCTGTCTGACATTGATAAATAGAGTTTGTGTGTATTTGCATTGCAGTGCAACAAAAAGCCGATAATTTATTACATATTTAATTTACATACTGTCAATGAGCCCTGCTTACTTATTGTTTTATATTGCAGAAACAGGCAGTACTCAAACACAACTTAGCTTCTTGAAATCTGACTCTCGAGTCTAAATCACACTGATCTGTCATATCATCCAAGTGACCTTCAATGAGACACCAAGCTCTGTGCTCCTGAGGGACGTCACTCTATTTGGGGCTATTGGACAAGGTATCTTTAAAGGCCAGCTCGGCTTCGAAATTGCCGAGGATTATTGGGTCCCGAACTGAAAAGAGGGGGGAAAAAATGACAGTACTCTGAAAAAGACCAAGTTGTCATTTTACAGGATCAATATAAGTGAGACTTAAGCGTACATTTTACAGAAATGTGAAGGAAAAAAGTATTTACCGGAAAAATTCAACTCAATGTGGTAAATATACAGAAAATGTGTTTTACATGATTGATATCACAGTAAAAAAAAAGTAATTATTTGATTTAATTCTGCAAAAACATAAATATTACCAGAACAAAGTTAGCCATTACAATAAAATATCTATTTTAAAGACAAAAATTAAAAGGTACCTAAGAATGGACCTTTTTTCTGTTTTCGTTTGTTTGGGGAAAAATTGCCAATTCATGTAATTGTTAGGTTTTTTTTTAATATAAAAATTATGTGATTACCAAAATGATGTCAGCATAGATGGAGTTGAACCTACAACCTATGAATGTATTCCTACTGATATTATTAGGCCTAGGTAATGTATTGACTGCCGTAATTTCCGGACTATAAGCCGCTACTTTTCCCCCTCGTTCTGGTCCCGGCGGCTTATACAAGGGTGCGGCTTATTTACGGCCTGTTCTTCTCCGACATCGACGAAGAGGATTTCGGTGGTTTTAGTACGCAGGAGGAAGACGATGACACAATGATTAAAGACTGACTTTTCATATACCGATAGGCTGGTTGTTTTGATAACGTATAGGCGAGCACTTTGTATTACTTTGCACCGTTGTATTATTTGTACTCTGCACGAATGCTGTTCGCCATGTCAAAGATGTGAAAGTTTGATTGAATGATTGAAAGATTTATTGTTAATAAATGGGACGCTTTGCGTTCCCAAACAGTCATCTCTGTCCCGACAATCCCCTCCGTGGTAGCAGGAACCCCTATATACTACGGTAATTACACATCAAAACCTGTGGCTTATAGTCGGGTGCGGCTTATATATGGAGCAATCTGTATTTTCCCCTAAATTTAGCTGGTGCGTCTAATAGTCAGGTGCGGCTTATAGTCCGGAAATTACGGTAATTCAAGTTTGGTTTTTGTGTGGAAAATCTTAAAGAATAAAAAAAAAAATTATTTTCTCCTTTTGCTACTGTATCTTTTGCTCCCGTGAGCTTCTGTAGCTTCCTTTAGTCCTTTATCGCTGCCATTTGTTTGTACTTATTGTTTTCTTTTAAAAAGTTAGAAAATATGTTTTTAATGTTCTAAGTCAACAGCAGCTCTGCTGGTGACAACCAAGTAGTGTACAAATGTTTGTGTCATTTATTTCAAAATACGATAATTCTTCTATATATATACGTTTATATATATATATATATATATATATATATATATATATATATATATATATATATATATATATATATATATATATATATATATATATATATTAGGGCTACAACTAACGATTAATTTGATAATCGATTAATCTGTCGATTATTACTTCGATTAATCGATTAATGATCGGATAAAAGAGACAAACTACGTTTCTATCCTTTCCAGTATTTTATTTAAAAAAAACAGCATAATGGCACCATACTTATTTTGATTATTGTTTCTCAGCTGTTTGTACATGTTGTAGTTTATAAATAAAGGTTCATAAAAAATAAATAAAAGAATTGCCTCTGCGCATAGCATAGATCTAACGAATCGATGACTAAACTAATCGCCAACTATTTTTATAATCAAATTTAATCGATTAGTTCTTGCAGCCCTAATATATATATATATATATATATATATATATATATATATATATATATACACATACATACATACACTACCGTTCAAAAGTTTGGGGTCACATTGAAATGTCCTTATTTTTGAAGGAAAAGCACTGTACTTTTCAATGAAGATAACTTTAAACTAGTCTTAACTTGAAAGAAATACACTCTATACATTGCTAATGTGGTAAATGACTATTCTAGCTGCAAATGTCTGCTTTTTGGTGCAATATCTACATAGGTGTATAGATTCCCATTTCCAGCAACTATCACTCCAGTGTTCTAATGGTACAATGTGTTTGCTCATTGGCTCAGAAGGCTAATTGATGATTAGAAAACCCTTGTGCAATCATGTTCACACATCTGAAAACAGTTGAGCTCGTTACAGAAGCTACAAAACTGACCTTCCTTTGAGCAGATTGAGTTTCTGGAGCATCACATTTGTGGGGTCAATTAAACGCTCAAAATGGCCAGAAAAAGAGAACTTTCAT
The DNA here is from genome assembly GCF_033978785.1 of Entelurus aequoreus. Lineage (NCBI taxonomy): Eukaryota > Metazoa > Chordata > Actinopteri > Syngnathiformes > Syngnathidae > Entelurus > Entelurus aequoreus. Next base: position 4,647,694 of record NC_084740.1, read on the forward strand.
CTGAAACTCGACAGTCTATTCTTGTTCTTAGAAATGAAGGCTATTCCACTAAATTGTTTGGGTGACCCCAAACTTTTGAACGGTAGTGTGTATATACATAAATACACACATACATATACCGTATATATATATATATATATATATATATATATATATATATATATGACTTTATTCTTGTAATGCAAACACTTGTCTTGCATTATTAGAACTGTTTTTCAACTAAATAGTCCAACAATAACCACTGAAAAGTGAAGGCCTTTTTACTAGCAGTGGCTGCGTGCCATGCTTTGGGAGCATATGGTCTAACTTGTTTTTTGTCTTTTGCCTTCGCAGGTGATGAATGGTGCCATCCTCCAGCAGGTTTTTGTAGTGGAGTTTGTTATCCAGCCTCAAATGTGCAGTGACTGCCACCGTGTGGAGGCCAAGGATTTCTGGAAGGCTGTGGTTCAAGTCAGGCAGAAGGTAAATAAATGTTTAATGTTAAGTAGTGAAACAATAAAATGCTAAGTGCTCTATGCACTTCAACAGAAGTTTAACTGGACTCACGTTACAGCAGAGAATAACTAACTTAGAAGAGGAAATTAGCAAGTAGATGAATAAGTTAAGAGAAATAGTTTTGACAGTGCAGCGTTTCCACATCATCATATGCAGTCGTGGTCAAAAGTGTACATACACTTGTAAAGAACATGATGTCATTGCTGTCTTGAGTTTCCAATCATTTCTACAACTCTTATTTTTTTTGTGATGTAGTGATTGGAGCACATACTTGTTGCTCACAAAAAACATTCATGAAGTTTGCTTCTTTTATGAATTTATTATGGCTCTACTGAAAATGTGAGCAAATGTGCTGGCTCAAAAGTATACATACAGCAATGTTAATATTTGCTTACATGTCCCTTGGCAAGTTTACCTGCAATAAGGCGCTTTTGGTAGCCATCCACAAGCTTCTGCTTGAATTTTTGACCACAAAATTGCTGCAGTTCAGCTAAATGTGTTGCTTTTCTGACATGGACTTGTTTCTTCAGCATTGTCCACACGTTTAAGTCAGGACTTTGGGAAGGCCATTCTAAAACCTTCATTCTAGCCTGATTTAGCCATTCCTTTACCACTTTTGACGTGTGATTGGGGTAGGGCTGGGCGATATATGGAATATACTCGATATATAGCGGGTTTGTCTCTGTGCGATATAGAAAATGACTATATGGTGATGTTGGAGTATACGTTCTCACGCAGTTGCTTTTAGCTGCGGGCATTACACTACAGGCGTTTCTCACTCTTTCTTGTCTCTCCTTCTCACAGAGACGTAAAACAAGCGCACCTTCTTACATACGTCACATACTGTCGCGCGTGCAACGTCATACGCGCTCGCGGAGCAGAGCGGTAGCGGCATGGGTAAAATTAGCTGTGATGCTAGCGGAGCCGTGCGAGTGGTAATACGAGAGAGAGAAAGTGCGAATCTGGTAACAAATGAAGGAAGAATAATTAATTCCAAGAAAAACAGCACGGGATCCATCGTCTGGCGGTGGTTTGGCTTCAAGCGGGAAGATGTTGAACAGACAACAGTAATATGTCAAGTGTGCGGCAAAAGCGTTGCTACAGAAAGTAGCAACACTGCTAATTTGTAGCATCATTTGAAAAGTCACCCGCTAGAGCAGTGGTTCTCAAATGGGGGTACGCGTACCCCTGGGGGTACTTGAAGGTATGCCAAGGGGTACGTGAGATTTTTTTTTTTAAATGTCTGTCAAAAAGAACTGTGAAAAGAAATGCAACAATTCAGTGTTGACAGATGGATTTTTTGTGGACATGTTCCATAAATATTGATGTTAAAGATGTCTTTTTTTGTGAAGAAATGTTTAGAATTAAGTTCATGAATCCAGATGGATCTCTATTACAATCCCCAAAGAGGGCACTTTAAGTTGATGATTACTTCTATGTGTAGTAATTTTTATTTATAATTGAATCACTTGTTTATTTTTCAACAAGTTTTTAGTTATGTTTATATCTTTTTTTCCAAATAGTTCAAGAAAGACCACAACAAATGAGCAATATTTTGCACTGTTATACAATTTAATAAATCAGAAACTGATGACATAGTGCTGTATTTTACTTCTGTGTCTCTTTTTTTCAACCAAAAATGCTTTGCTCTGATTATTCCTTCATTTGTTACCAGATTCGCACCTTCGTTCGCTCGTATTACCGCTAGAATCACAGCTAACTTTAGCCATGCTGCTACCTTTGCTGCGCGAGGGCGTATAGGTACGGTATGTGACGTATGACGTGACCGTATGTGACGTGTGTAGAAACTGCGCTTGCTGTCTGTGAGAAGGACAGACAAGAAAGAGTGAGAAGAGCCTGTAGTGTAATGCCCGCAGCTAAAAGCAACTGCGTGAGAACGTATACTCCAATATCACCATATAGTCATTTTCTATATCGCACAGAGACAACCCCGCGATATATCGCACATATAATAATAATAATAATAATACCTGGGATTTATATAGCGCTTTTCTAAGTACCCAAAGTCGCTTTACATGTTAAAAACCCATCATTCATTCATATCGATATATCGCCCAGCCCTACCGTTGAGGCTTCAGACGATCGCGTGCGATTCGCTTACGGTTGATCAAAGTTTTTTGGTGGCGGAATTTATTATTTACACACTAGTCAAAAGTCTGTAAATAATTAGCTATTTAATCTAGAGATTGTATCCACAGTGCGGTTCACAGGAATATCAAAAGTCAGTGGAACCTTGTACGCGTGTCTCTTAGTAGGAGACATTTTGTGGTCTTTACAGAAACACACAAATGAAATGAAAGGTAATATCCGCGCGCTTCGTCTTCTACGGGGGCGGGTGCTTACCTTGGCGGTTGCTTACAGTAGAAGAAGAAGCGCTTCCTCTTCTATAGGGGTGGTTGCTTACCGTAGAAGAAGAATCGCTTCCTGTTCTATGGGGGCGGTTGCTTACCGTAGAAGAAGAAGCGCTTCCTGTTCTATGGGGGCGGTTGCTTACCGTAGAAGAAGAAGCGCTTCCTGTTCTATGGGGTAAAAAAGATGGCGACTGTTTACCGTAGTTGCGAGACCTAAACTTTATGAAAATAAATATTAATATTAATCCATATATAAGGCGCACCGGGTTACAAGCTGCACTGTCAGCTTTTGAGAAAATTTGTGGTTTTTAGGTGCGGCTTATGGTGCGGAAAATACGGTATATGACAGAGTTTCTGCTGGGCATTAAACAACGTCACTAATTGTTTTTGAAGTGGCATTAAATTAGATGTGCTGAAACTATGAATGGACCAAGTAGGACATTGCTATGCCACACATTTTAATGTATTTGGAATACATTTTAATGATGTCTTTCTTTTTCCTGACAGACTGCTCATAAAAAGACTTTCTACTATCTTGAACAACTGATCCTCAAACACAAGCTTCACCAGAATTCCCTCAACATCAAAGAAATTCATGGTAGGTTATTATCGTGCAAAAGGTATCTCTTTTTTTGTTGTCCCTCACAGATATGTATGTACAAACCCCGTTTCCTAATGAGTTGGGACATTGTGTTAGATGTAAATATAAACGGAATACAATGATTTGCAAATCATTTTCAACCCATATTCAGTTGAATATGCTACAAAGACAACATATTTGATGTTCAAACTGATCAAAATTTTTTTTTTTTGCAAATAATCATTAACTTTAGAAATTGATGGCAGCAACACGTGACAAAGAAGTTGGGAAAGGTGGCAATAAATACTGATAAAGTTGAGGAATGCTCATCAAACACTTATTTGGAACATCCCACAGGTGAACCGGCACATTGGGAACAGGTGGGTGCCATGATTGGGTATAAAAGTAGATTCCATGAAATGCTCAGTCATTCACAAACAAGGATGGGGCGAGGGTCACCACTTTGTAAACAAATGCGTGAGCAAATTGTTGAACAGTTTAAGAAAAACCTTTCTCAAGCAGCTATTGCAAGGAATTTAGGGATTTCACCATCTACGCTCCGTAATATCATCAAAGGGTTCAGAGAATCTGGAGAAATCACTGCACGTAAGCAGCTAAGCCCGTGACCTTCCATCCCTCAGGCTGTACTGCATCAACAAGCCACATCAGTGTGTAAAGGATATCACCACATGGGCTCAGGAACACTTCAGAAACCCACTGTCAGTAACTACAGTTGGTCGCTACGTCTAGAAGTGCAAGTTAAAACTCTCCTATGCAAGGCGAAAACCGTTTATCAACAACACCCTGAAACGCCGCCGACTTCGCTGGGCCTGAGGTCATCTAAGATGGACTGATACAAAGTGGAAAAGTGTTCTGTGGTCTGACGAGTCCACATTTCAAATTGTTTTTGGAAACTGTGGACGTCGTGTCCTCCGGACCAAAGAGGAAAAGAACCATCCGGATTGTTCTAGGCGCAAAGTTGAAAATCCAGCATGTGTGATGGTATGGGGGTGTATTAGTGCCCAAGACATGGGTAACTTACACATCTGTGAAGGCACCATTAGTGCTGAAAGGTACATACAGGTTTTGGAGCAACATATGTTGCCATCCAAGCAACGTTACCATGGACGCCCCTGCTTATTTCAGCAAGACAATGCAAAGCCACGTGTTACATCAACATGGCTTCATAGTAAAAGAGTTTGGGTACTAGACTGGCCTGCCTGTAGTCCAGACCTGTCTCCCATTGAAAATGTGTGGCGCATTATGAAGCCTAAAATAGCACAAGGGAGACCCCCGGACTGTTGAACAACTTAAGCTGTACATCAAGCAAGAATGGGAAAGAATTCCACCTGAGAAGCTTCAAAAATGTGTCTCCTCAGTTCCCAAACCTTCACTGAGTGTTGTTAAAAGGAAAGGCCATGTAACACAGTGGTGAACATGCCCTTTCCCAACTACTTTGGCACGTGTTGCAGCCATGAAATTCTAAGTTAATTATTATTTGCAGTTTATGAGTTTGAACATCAAATATGTTGTCTTTGTAGTGCATTCAATTGAATATGGGTTGAAAAGGATTTGCAAATCATTGTATTCCGTTTATATTTTTTATCTAACACAATTTCCCAACTCATATGGAAACGGGGTTTGTATGAATAATGTATGTGTGTGTATATGTGTATGTATGTATGTATATATGTGTGTGTATATATTTGTATCTATATACAGTATGTATGTATGTGTGTGTATATATTTGTATCTATATACAGTATGTATGTATGTGTGTGTACATATATATATATATAAATATATATATATATATATATATATATATATATATATATATATATATATATATACAGTTATGCTCATAATAATAACAGTGTGTTTAAAAAGGTGTGTAAACCTCAAAATTCTTCAAATAAATTGTATTTTAATGAACACAAATGCATTGGGGAGACTGCACATTCTATTTCAAAGCCATAAAATTGGAAAAAAGTAATTCAATTTGACAATATTTTACAGAAAGTCAAGAAATATAAAACAAAAAAATAGCAGCGTTGACATATTTCTTTATAAAACTCAAATGTACTGTATAAACTAAGAAAGGCTTGCAGATTCAACTTTCCTTAGAATTATTAACTATAATTGAGTTGCATAACCACGGTTTCTGATAACTGCTTCACATCTGTGGCACATGGAGTCGACAGGTATTGCAGCCCAGGACAATTGTACTGCGTTCCACAATTCCTCTGCATTTTTTGGTTTTGCGTCATGAACAGCATTTTTTATGTCAGCCCACAAGTTTTCAATGAGATTAAGGTTCGGGGATTGTGCTGGCCACTCCAGTACTTGAATTCTGTTTGTCTGGAACCATGATTTTACTCGCTTGCTGGTGTGCTTGGGGTCATTGTCTTGTTGAAACATCCACTTCAAGGGCATTTCCTCTTCAGCATACGGCAACATGACTTCTTCCAGTATTCTGATTTACTAAAACTGATCCATGATCCCTGGTATGCCATAAATAGGACCAACACCATAGTACGAGAAACATCCCCATATCATGATGCTTGCACCACCATGCTTCACCGTCTTCACCGTGTACTGGGGCTTGAATTCAGTGTTTGCAGGACGTCTGACAAACTGTCTGGCCCTTAGACCCAAAAAGAACAATCTTACTCTCATCAGTCCCCAAATATTACGCCATTTCTTTTTAGGCCAGTCAATGTGTTTTTTGGCAAATTGTAACCGCTTCAGCACACGTCTTTTTTTTAAACAATGGGACTTTGCGGGGGCTTCTTGCTGCTAGCTTGGCTTCACATAGACGTGGTCTGATTGTTCCAGTACTCACAGGTCTGATTGTTCCAGTACTCACAGGTCTGATTGTTCCAGTACTCACAGGTCTGATTGTTACAGTGCTCGCAGGTCTGATTGTTCCAGTACTCACAGGTCTGATTGTTCCAGTACTCACAGGTCTGATTGTTACAGTGCTCGCAGGTCTGATTGTTACAGTAGTCACAGGTCTGATTGTTCCAGTACTCACAGGTCTGATTGTTACAGTGCTCGCAGGTCTGATTGTTACAGTAGTCACAGGTCTGATTGTTCTAGTACTCACAGGTCTGATTGTTACAGTACTCACAGGTCTGATTGTTACAGTACTCACAGGTCTGATTGTTACAGTAGTCACGGGTCTGATTCTTACAGTAGTCACAGGTCTGATTGTTCCAGTTCTCACAGGTCTGATTGTTCCAGTACTCACAGGTCTGATTCTTACAGTAGTCACAGGTCTGATTGTTACAGTACTCACAGGTCGGATTCTTACAGTAGTCACAGGTCTGATTGTTCCAGTACTCACAGGTCTGATTGTTCCAGTAGTCACAGGTCTGATTGTTACAGTACTCACAGGTCTGATTGTTCCAGTACTCACAGGTCTGATTGTTCCAGTAGTCACAGGTCTGATTGTTACAGTACTCACAGGTCTGATTGTTACAGTAGTCACAGGTCTGATTGTTCCAGTACTCACAGGTCTGATTTTTCCAGTAGTCACAGGTCTGATTGTTACAGTACTCGCAGGTCTGATTGTTACAGTACTCGCAGGTCTGATTGTTACAGTACTCACAGGTCTGATTGTTACAGTACTCACAGGTCTGATTCTTACAGTAGTCACAGGTCTGATTGTTCCAGTATTCACAGGCCATCTTAGATCTTCTTTCATCGTCCTGGAGCTGATCATTGGCTGAGCCTTTGCCATTTTGCTTATTCTCCGATCCATTCCAATAGTCGTTTTTCTTTTTCTTCCTCGTCTTTTTGGTTTTGGCTGCCATTTTAAAGTGTTTGATATCATTTTAGCTGAACAGCCTATCATTTTCTGCACTTCCTTATAGGTTTTCCCCTCTTTTATTAAATTCTTAATCAAAGAACGCTCTTCTTCTGAACAGTGTCTTCAACGACCCATTTTACACTGTTTTTCCAAGGACAAATGCACAGCCAGCATATGCAGCGTCAGTTGCCTGGATCCTAAAATAAGGGCCACTTGTTTAACATGTTTTTTTTTTACACATAATCAATGATGTCACTTATGGAACGCAGCACTGCTATTTTTTTGAACACGCCCCTTTCAGTAAATGATTCAGTTTCACAGAATCAGCAGCATGCACGTCATTCCTGTTGGGTCTGTTGGTTTTCTATACCTTTACTAAACCTTCTGGAAACTTACTTGCAGTGTAGAAGTTGAAATTCTAACAAAAACAGTGATTTATCTTGCGAGTGATGTGGGACTGCTATTATTTTGAACACAACTGTATATATATGTATATATATGTACATGTATGTATGTATATATATCTATATATATGTACATGTATGTATGTATATATATATATATATATATATATATATATATATATATATATATATATATGCAGTGTTTCCCATAAACTGCCAAGATACCTGTGGCGGTGGGGGCGTGGCTATGGGCGTGGTCACCATGACATCATCGAGTAATTTGCATAATGTACTACAATGGTATGATTTTCTCTAAAAAGGCTAAAAAAATGTATACTTGCTAATTAATAACAATTTTGTTTTAAACGTCCATCCATCCATCCATCCATTTTACAATATAATTACAACACTTTATGTACATATTTATATACAGATTTGAACAATAAGTTATTCACTGAAATATATTTATTAATTGTGGTTCTTACAAAAAATATATCTTATTAAATATAAAAGCTAAAATGTCTCTTAAAGCTCTGCCCCTTTAATTAGTGCATACTAAATAATTTAACTTTAGCCTACTACTACAACCCTATTATTTACCAGCAACATAAAGTGAAACGGAGGCAGAGGTGTCCTGCCACAGTCAGTAACAAATAAACAGAAAACAGTAGTGGTCAAATACAAATAAGGCAACAAGAGAAGTATCCTACACTTCTCTTTTGTAAAGTAAATCTGAACAGCCTATATGGGCATCTACATCAAATATATGATTTGCCTGAGAAGCTGGACAGGACAAAAAACAAAAAAAAAAAAAACGTTTTATTTTTTTTATTTTTATTTGTGGCGGACGTAATTCTTTCATGGCGGGCTGCCACAAATAAATGGATGTGTGGGAAACACTGAGATATATATATGTATCTATATATATATATATATATATATATCTATATATATATATAGATATATATATAGATATATTTTAAAAATCGTATTTTGAGGTTTGTGTGGCAGCACTCTGTGCTAATAGAAAATGTCTTCTTTTTGTGTCAATTTTCCTTTTTTTTTATAGGGTACTCATGCCTAAATTACTGTAAAATAAAATATCTCAACATTGCAGTGTTTGGTAAAAAGTGGTTGGTTATCCCACATGACCAATATCCTTAATTTTTATGTTTTTTTATATTTTTACAGTGTTTCCCACACATTCATTTATTTGTGGCGGCCCGCCACAAAATAATTATGTCCGCCACAAATAAAAAAATATATATATATTTTTTAATTATTTTATTTTTTTTTGTCCTGTCCAGCTTCTCAGGCAAATCATATAGTTGATGTAGATGCCCATATCGGCTGTTCAGATTTACTTTACAAAAGAGAAGTGTAGGATACTTCCTTTGTTGCCTTATTTGTATTTGACCACTACTGTTTTCTGTTTATTTGTTACTGACTGTGGCAGGACACCTCTGCCTCTGTTTCACTTTATGTTGCTGGTAAATAATAGGGTTGTAGTAGTAGGCTAAAGTTAAATTATTTAGTATGCACTAATTAAAGGGGCAGAGCTTTGAGACATTTTAGCTTTTATTTTTATAAGATATATTTTTTGTAAGAACCACAATTAATAAATATATTTCAGTGAATAACTTATTGTTCAAATCTGTATATAAATATGTACATAAAGTGTTGTAATTATATTGTAAAATGGATGGATGGATGGACGTTTAAAACAAAACTGTTATTAATTAGTAAGTATACATTTTTTGAGCCTTTTTAGAGAAAATCCTATCATTGTAGTAAATTATGCAAATTACTCGATGATGTCATGGTGACCACGCCCATAGCCACGCCCCCACCGCCACAGGTATCCTGGCAGTTTATGGGAAACACTGTTTTATGTTGATGTGATGTACTAACTTTTGAAACACATTATAGTGGTTTTGTCAGTGCGGTGTGTAATTTTTACATGTTTTTTTATATTTTTATGTTTATGTGATGTACTAATTTTTGAAACACATTATAGTGGGTTTGTCAGTGAGGTGTGTAATGTTCCCGCTTTGTTTTCCTCAGATGGCATCGACTTTTACTACAGCACCAAGCAGCATGGGCAGAAGATGTTGGACTTTCTCCAGTGTACTGTACCTTGCAGGTGAGCCCAGCATTAGGTCAACGTTTCACTTATTTTATTTCTATTTTATTTTATTTTATTAATTATGCTGACCTAGCTTGTGTAACTCATTTGTTTTGGCAAAATTGATCTCTACTCCCCTTGCTTTTCTACCTCAAAACAGAACAGGAAATGACAAAACAAAAACATGCCCCATTAAACAAATAAGTAAGAATAAGACACTTTAAAAACTAGAAAACTTTCCTTAAAGTTTAATCAATGTGCCCACAACTTTTTTACACGATCTATAGTGGAATGAAAGAAACGGAGCCTCTTGTCAGTCATCCACTGTCGGTTGGTGGAGGCGGGATCACAACCATGTGCAGTGGTTACGGAAAGTATTCACACTCCTTAAAATGGATCACTCTGTTTTATTTCAGCCATTTACTAAAGTTAATTTTATTTCTCATTCATGTAAACTCAGCACGCCATCCTGACAGAAAAGAACAAAAAATGTAGACATTTCTTTTAAGTTTATTAAAAATAAAAATAAACTCAAGAATCACATGTACATAAGTATACAGACGTTTTGCTCAATACTTTGTTGATGCAACTTTTGCAGCAATTACAGCCTCAAGTCTTTTTGAATACGATTGCCACAATCTTGGCACACCTACTGTATCTAGGTAGGTCTTTATTGTCATTGCACAAGTACAACGAAACTTTGTTTTCAGCACAAACCCGTTCAAGATTAGACAAACAGTGTACAGGGTGTTGCGTTTGACCAGATGTTCCTCCAAGTGGGATGTAAAACGCTGGTCAGTCCCAAGTTCCTTAGATGACATATAAACTGAACTCAAATGTACCACCAAACACAGGATAGGTATTTTGGAATTTATTGTCAAATATTTGAGAATAGAGACCAGCCTCGAACAACACATACGAATGCGTAGCCCAAGTTGATCTGACCACATCCCGGAATGCACTCTCCTCTTCAATACCGTGTCCGTTATCTCAAGTCGGCCCGAGAAGGGAAGCAGGGAGGACTCCGCTTCTCTGCCTCCTACTTCAAGGCCGTCCACAGTGCAAGCACATTGTCATGAGACGATCAAAACAATGAAAAGAGTACAAGATGGAACATTAGCTATTTAAAATATGACTATAGAAATATAGAAAGAAGTAACTCTTAATTATGGATAAATGTGGATATATGAATCCGTCAATTGTTACAGAACAGGAACGCTGATGGTTCGCCACAAGGCGCCCCTTAAAAGATAGGAAAAAGGTAAACCAAACCAGACCAAAAGCAACTTTGTTATATCAACAGCTCCCGCTCGCTCTTTCTCACTTGCGCCAACACAAGCACATATGGCACTTAGCCAGTGATGCGTTTACAGACACACAAAAAGTCGGACAACTCCAACACCACACATAAAGTGTCATTCCAGGTGGTTACTCTATGATTTACCAATCAAATGTGTGCTTATTCTAGTGTCATTTATTAGGAATCTTAAGTTATAAATATCAATCATGAAATGCTGTTAGTATATTAAATAAATACTAATAAAAATATATTTTTTACAAACAGGAAGTTGCAGGAATGTACACATGATCCCCTGCTTACATCTCATTGTGCAACATGTGAATGTTTTAATGGGAACTAAATGCAATGTCTGAAAGGGGTACAAATTATTTCCAAAGCAGGACCTCCACCCAGACAAACAATACAAGTACACAGTTCATGAAAAACAATATTTGTTGTTATTGTCATTGTAAGTGGGCCTAAACACTTATATTAGAAATGGAAATGACTGCTGTCATTTGATTATAATAATAAGAGAATTTTGTATGTCTATCTGTGTTGGCCCTGCGATGAGGTGGGGACTTGTCCAGGGTGTACTCCGCCTTCTGCCCGAATGCAGCTGAGATAGGCTACAGCACCCCCCCGCCACTCCGAAAGGGACAAGCGGTAGAAAATGGACGGATGGAGATGTAACTTGTTATTTAGTCAGGTTTGGGACAGGTGTGCTGCTGGTGTAGCCACAGTGTGCATGTCTGATGTTGCTCACATGGGCTCCACTCAATGCTCAGGGAGTTTTTGCCTTTGGCTCACACACATGAAAAATTAGAGGGAACATTGCTCCTAAGGGGGCCCAGTCTGGAGTGGGAAAAAACCCTCCATAGCAAAGCACATATACATATTACAACGTACATCTCAAGATATCTAGCAACAGAGGGGAGGGAGTGGGGGGCCATGGTGGCAGGCTGCAGCTCTTCAGGCGCTGCCCATCCGTCCATCACCCCTAAGGGATTCGCGTCAAGGGCGTTGGATTGAGGGTGGGGTATGTGTGTGTGGCGTATATTTTTTTGTGAACGCGTGTGTGTGTGTGTGTAAGCCTGCAGTGTGTCTCTGTTCCGCGGCCTTGATGTCGTGCAGTCGCTAGTCAGTCCAAAGTCAACAACAACGACATCTTTGGGCATTTTCGCCCATTCCTCTTTGCAGCACCTCTCAAGCTCCATCAGATTGGATGAGAATTGTTGGTTTTCCATCCAGGATGTCTCTGTACATTGCTGCATTCATCTTAGTCTAGTCAGAGAGGTGACCAAGAACTAATGTGGAAAAAATATTTATGCAATACACTTTTTTTTCCATTGTTATTTTCACTATTGTAGTTTAAAGATAAAGTGGACCCTTAATATCTGTTAGCAAAAAAAGCTATAAATATTGAACATTAAGTACAACAAGTGCAGTTTTTTACTCAGTTGGAAAAATGGTTCAGGTGCTTTTGGATTTTTTGCCATTTCTTTCGAACAAATTTGTCAGACTGGCTTGTTCGTCCGTGTTGATAGGCTGATGTTGCTCTTTCGGTTTGAAGCTGAAGTATTCCCACACTGAGACTTTAGGCCGACAAGAGGATTCACTCCTTTCATTTAATCCTGCTATTGAACTAACATGCTGTGAGCGATCCTGAGAGTGAAAACCTCTTGCACCCTGTTCAAAAGCATAAGACGAAGAAAAAACACACATGGACATGGCAATTTCGGCGTGGGTCAGTTGGGAAAGCGGCCGTGCCAGCAACCTGAGGGTTCCTGGTTCAATCCCCGCCTTCCACCACCCTAATCACGTTCGTTGTGTTCTTGGGCAAGACACTTGCTCCTGATGGTCGTGGTTAGGGCCTTGCATGGCAGCTCCCGCCATCAGTTAGGCGGGAGTTGTGTGGTGTTTGGGTCTGTGGGACCCGTTTTCATTTTTTATTAAAAGAAAAATGATACAATTAATTAATTTTTCAAACAGACTCACTGACTTTGGCTCATTTTCTGTGAAGAACATATATCAGAATACATATTTAATGACCACACACCATACACCCCCCCCTACACATTTCTATTACATATAAGATGTCCGGGTCCACTGGACCCGGGGCTAATAGAAGTGTGGAAATTGATGTTCTGTGTACCACACACACACACGCACACACAGCAGGCCTAGACAGGAGGAGGACAGAGTGTGGGTACACAGAACATCAGAGGGTCAAATGTGCGAGAAAAAGAGAGCAGACAGTGTTGACAAACAATGTTGCAACGTTGTGTGGGAACCGCAGGTGCAGAAACACAAAAGAAGAATCCCTGTGGGATGCAGAAACTGGCAGAGACATTTTCCGTGCAACGTTCATATTGTTGTTACTCAGCCAGAGTTTGTGGGTCTGATGGACCCGTTGCATTTTGTGGCTTTTAATGCCTCACAATCAAACACTTTTATGTTAAAATGCTGAACAGATGTTTATTGGGATAAGGTAAACATCTGTTCAGTATTTTAACATAAAAGTGGATGTTGTTACTCAGCCAGCGTTTGTGGGTCTGATCCATCAGACCCACAAACACTGGCTGAGTAACAAAATTAACATTACACAAGGGTTAAGATGTTTAGATAATTAGAAAATAAAAGGTTCCACAATCCGATTGCATTTTCCTGTATAATTTGCAATCAAACCTTTCAAGGAAGTTGTGTTCCTATTGTTGTCTGAAATATTTTTTTCTTCCTCAAGATCAAAGACATCCCAGCGTCTCATATCTCATGACATCCACTCAAACACGTACAACTACAAGAGCACGTTCTCTGTGGAGATCGTGCCTGTTTGCAAGGTATGTACTGACACCAGCATCAAGCTTTCTGATAGAAATGTAAATGACCGTACATGTCATCAACTTTCACACCGACAAAGGCTCTATCCATATGGGACTATTATTAAATCTATATTCGCTGGGCGATATGGCCTTTTATTAATATGTGGATATGTTTAGTCCATGTCACGATACACCATATATATGTGGATATGTTTAGTCCATGTCACGATACACCATATATATGTGGATATGTTTAGTCCATGTCACGATACACCATATATATGTGGATATGTTTAGTCCATGTCACGATACACCATATATATGTGGATATGTTTAGTCCATGTCACGATACACCATATATATGTGGATATGTTTAGTCCATTTCACGATACACCATATATATGTGGATATGTTTAGTCCATGTCACGATACACCATATATATGTGGATATGTTTAGTCCATGTCACGATACACCATATATATGTGGATATGTTTAGTCCATGTCACGATACACCATATATATGTGGATATGTTTAGTCCATGTCACGATACACCATATATATGTGGATATTTTGCCTTAGCCTTGAATGAACACTTGATGCATATAATCACAGCAGTATGATGATTCTATGTGTCTACATTAAAACATTCTTCTTCATACTGCATTAATATATGCTACTTTTAAACTTTCATGCAGAGAGGGAAATCACAACTAAAAGTGTATTTATTAAACAGTTATTAAGCAGTGGCACAAACATTCATGTCATTTCCAAAACAGAAAGTGCAAGATTGTCAGAGACATTTTAAAACAAGCTATTAGTGCACTTTTGTGCATGATGTCACTAAGATGACGTATCAAAACAACACTAAATTAAAGTGCACTTTTTTGTACAGAACGCCACTACAATAGTTTAAAACAAATAAAGTGCACTTTTGTGCATGATGTCACACAAGATATTTCAATAAGTGTCAAATAAAAATGAGCTGCATAATAGGAAATCAAATAGTGTATGTCCTTCACTATGTGGTAGGTTCCTGCGGACGTTATCTCCTTCTGTTGTTGACTAGTTGTTTCATACGGTGTTGATGTGGAAATGGTTGCTTGGGCATTTTGTGGGTGTGGCACCGAACAGAGATGTTGACATGCGGAGTTTCAAGCACTCTTCATTCTATAGCGGGTGACTTTTCAAATGATGCTACATATTAGCAGTAATGCTACTTTCTGTAGCAACGCTTTTGCCGCATACTTGACATATTACTGTTGTCTGTTCAACATCTTCCCGCTTGAAGCCAAACCACCGCCAGACGATGGACCTCCTGCTGTTTTTCTTGGGAATTAATTCTTCCTTCATTTCAGATTCGCACCTTCTCTCTCTCGTATTACCACTCCGCTAGCATCACAGCTAACGTTACCATGCCGCTACCTCTCTGCTCCGCGAGAGCGTATAACGTTGCACATATGTAAGAAGGTGCGCTTGTTTTATGTCTCTGTGAGAAGGAGAGACAAGAGAGAGTGAGAAGAGCCTGTAGTGTAATGCCCGCAGCTACAAGCAACTGCGTGAGAACGTATACTCCAATATCACCATATAGTCATTTTCTATATCGCACAGAAACAAACCCGCGATATATCCAGTATATTCCATATATCGCCCAGCCCTACTTTCATCCATATGGCAACCGTGTTCTGTGTGCCCGGCAACGATATTCTTTGAAAACTGGTACCAGAATGGGAAATATGACAGCGCCTTGTCGTTATGTGGACAAGCAAAGTTCTACTTTTTGAGAATGACATTGCTGCCCACGTCACAGTTACGTGATTGGAACAAGAACGTTTTTCCTGGTATTTTGTTTCCTTGTACTCTTAATATGACTCAAACAACGTGTGTTCGCCATCATATTGCTTGTTGTGCAGTGGAATTTGACAGACTTTATACACGCTTGCTTTTTCGTCTTCTAGATTTTTTGGTGTGTCCGGTGGCTTTTTCAATGCCTGCTTACAGCGCCACATGTAGCTCATGTGCAGACGTAACCTAACTATTTATTTATCTGACACGTGTGGATGTGTTTATTTTTTTTTTAAACCTGCATTCCTATGTGGGCTTGGCCAAAGTGTAAAAAAATCATTATTTTATAAAAACAAGGCTGGGTATTGTGAGATTTTAAAACACTGGTGTGTAGGGATGATGTTTGATAAGAAATTATCGAGTTCGAGCCCATTATCGAATCCTCTTATCGAACCGATTCCTTATCGATTCTCTTATGGAATCCAGATAGGTTGTTGTATATGGAAAAAAACACAATATTTGGTTTAACAAAAGCTCACTTTTATTTTATAAGAAAAAAATAAAATAAAATAAATAAATAGATATTGACTGTTACCCCCCTAAAAAAATTAAATAAATATTGACTGTTGTTACCCAAAGTATATTAAGTGGGATTTTTCAGAAAAACAAAAATATACAGTAACACAAAAACAACCTGTCTCTGTGATCACTATAGGTGTATAAATAATAATATAGTGTTAAATAAAATCAGTCCCTTGGGCACAAAACTGAAAATAATACAACTCTCAAAAAAGTGCACTTCTGCTGCTATTGGAACATACTAACTACACACACAGGCAGACAGCTAACAAACAATCCAAGACGTCTAATAAAGTTCCAAAGCAGATTAATCCATTTAGGCTCTTTATTGTTTTTGATCTTGCTTTGTCTTTTCCTATCTTTACTTTTGTCTTGCACTGGACTGTTTTTTTTATTTTTTAAACTGAAATACACACAATGACAAATGTATAAGCTATGTGATTCAATTAACATACTGAAGTGTAATACACTATTAGCGTCACACAAAGATACAATACTATAATCAAACAAATACTTCTGAGTGTTGAAACTATTTCGATGGTGGAAATACATGACTGGCAGCCATTTTAAGTCCTCAAAACATCCATTGAAACAGTGCACAAAAATCGTTTTTCAATAAACATCTTAGTATCGAACTTGAACACTTTCCACCTTAATATTGAGTTACATAAACAGTTTAAACAGTTTACTTACAGACTTATCTTTTCCAAGGCTTGTAAGAGCTAACACAACTTGTCTACTTCTCAATTGTCTCATGAACTGGACTAACATCGTCAACCCGGAAGTGCCCAAACTATTGACGCGTAGTATTTTCATATCGCCACAAGGTGTCAGTAAGAGTCTACAATCAAATGGGCATAACATTGCCCATTTGGGATTCGTTCCCAGGGATTCGAATAAAGAACCAACTGTTTTTCTTTACTCTAGTGGCCTCAATAACGGGAACCGGTTCTCAAAAAGGGATTCGAGTCCATGGAATCGGTTCTTTTCTTATCGAACAACCGGGAGAATCGGTTTCGAACATCATCCCTACTGGTGTGATTACAATTCCAATGGCACAGAAACTACGTGAAACATTCAAAATGTGTTAAATGCTGCACTGTTTACATCAGCTTCGTTCATTAGTCTCATCATTTTAACCCATGGTTGTCTGCTGTTGCCAGGACAACGTTGTGTGCCTTTCACCACGCCTGGCTCAGAGCCTGGGGAATATGGGTCAAGTGTGCGTGTGCGTCCGTGTCACCAGCACCATACACCTCATTGACCCAAACAGTCTGCAGAGTGAGTATCTTTACACAATTTACATTTACAATGTTTTCTACAAGGTTTCCAGGTATGCAGTGCTAACATGACACTCACATTTGAACAGCAACATCAGCTGTTTGACCAGACTTGATTAGAAGATGTGTGGTTTAAAGGCCTACTGAAAGCCACTACTAGCGACCACGCAGTCTGATAGTTTATATATCAATGATGAAATCTTAACATTGAAACACATGCCAATACGGCCGGGTTAACTTATAAAGTGCCATTTTAAAATTCCCGCCACACTTCCGGTTGAAAAACTCCTTTGGATATGATTTATGCGCTTGACGTCACAAAATCCACGGAAGTGGTTGTACCCCATCGACCCGATACAAAAACCTCTTGTTTTCTTCGACAAAATTCCACAGTATTCTGGACATCTGTGTTGGTGAATCTTTTGCAATTTGTTTAATGAACAATGGAGACTGCAAAGAAGAACGTTGTAGGTGGAATCGATCGGTGTATTAGCGGCTAAGTACAATACTTACAGCAACACAACAAGGACTACTTACTACGCCTAGCCGATGCTTGCCGCCAAACCCACGGATGAAGTCCTTAGTCGCGCCGTCGATCGCTGGAACGCAGGTGAGCACGGCTGTTGATGGGAAGATGAGGGCTGGCTGGCGTAGGTGGAGCGCTAATGTTTTTATCATAGTTCTGTGAGGTCCGGTTGCTAAGTTGCTAAATTAGCCTTAGCGTCGTTAGCAACAGCATTGTTAAGCCTTATCAGGCTGAGAATTTTTAACCGTGTAGTTACATGTACATGGTTTAATAGTATTGTTGATCTTCTGTCTATCCTTCCAGTCAGGGGTTTATTTATTTTGTTTCTATCTGCATTTGAGAACGATGCTATCACGTTAGCTCCGCAGCTAAGTGTGTCACCGATGTATTGTCGTGGAGATAATAGTCACTTTAAATGTCCATTTCGCGTGCTCGACTCTCATTTTCAAGAGGGAGGTAATGGCTCCCATTTTTATGGTCTTTGGTATGACTCGGCCGGGGTTTGAACTCACAACCTACCCGTCTCAGGGCGGACACTTTAACCCAGGGGTGGGCAATTAATTTTTACCGGGGGCCGCATGAGCAACCCGAGCACTGCAGGAGGGCCACATCGACAATATTTCAATTAAATTTTGCTCAATATTATTTTTGATATATACCGTAAGATAAATAATAATAATAATTAATAATAATTGTAATACTTCAACATAGTGTGTGTAACAGCATTCCATGACTAATATAAATAAATTAACATTAACAATAAATGACAGTAAAATAAGCACACGTATGACTGAGGAGTCATAGTGTAACTTTGTGTGGTGTTTTAGAGTTGTCCGACTTTTTGTGTGGCCATAAACGCACCAGTGGTGACAGATGACAAGTTGGTTTTGGCCTGGTTTGTACGGCAGAAAATGACTAGTTTTTCGAGATAGAAGTGTTTTGCTCATGTTTTTGGTGTGGCTATGTCCGAATATAAACAGTTTTGCTCAATAAAGTGATCGATATAATTCCTGTCCTCGAAGCATCTCGATAGACGTTACAATAATTGAACGGTGTTCAATTGAACGGTGTTGACGAACACCGTTAGGGCCGCTTGTTGTCACTGTCACTCAAAGTTGCATTGCAAAATTACATAGAATAAATATGTTTATTTTGTTTAGAATTCAGATGGGATTTGATTTGGTGCGCGGCATATATTTGCTGTGCGCAGCGGACGCTTGAGCAGTGCGCAATTGCGCAGGCACGCACCTTAGAGGGAACGTTGCTTGGCAGTCCATGTCTTGTTGAAAACACGCCATTCCTCATCAACTTTTCTCTTTTTAGCGTCTCGGGTGTAAACCGTGCATCACTTGTCGCTACATGTGCACCTTCACGCGCAGGTTACACACGGACACACGCCCATAAATAATACTTTTCAAAATAAAAGCAGCACAGTTGTATTGCGCGCACGACATAGATGTTTTTTCAACTTTATTTTGTAATTTGTGATTGCAGCTGTTCACATTCACTCACAATCACGCACACGCATACGTCCACACGGAAGTAATACAAATAACGATTTTCAAAACAAAAGCAGCACCGTTGTATTGCACACTCGACATAGATACTTTTTTAAATGTATTTTGTAATTTATAATTGGCCTCACGCGGGCCGGACAGGGACGCACAAAGGGCCGGATGCGGCCCGCGGGCCGCAGAATGCCCAGGTCTGCTCTAACCACTAGATCACCATTTGAGTGCTTTTTTTATCAAAAATGGCACAAACAAGTGAGGGATTTGATAGATTTTCACATGTTTGGTGGTACATACAGTCTCTCTGGACACTACTGTTAAACATAATTTAAGAATGACATTTTAATTGGGGACTTGTCCAGGGTGTACCCCGCCTTCCGCCCAAATGCAGCTGAGATAGGCTCCAGCACCCCCCGCGAGCCCAAAAAGGGACGAACGGTAGAAAATGGATGGATATATATATATATATATACCCCAAAAAGGGACAAGCGGACTTTTAAAAAGATCAAAAAGGCTTTTGTCTACAATAGTTTGTGTGTGTCTGAAGCAGTTCTTGTGCTAAAATGACCTCAGTCTGCTGACCACATGGTCACCACAACAATCCACGTCGCCATCGTCTTCCATGTGCTTCCAGTCTGCACACACAGCATGTAGCCACATGTACGCAGGCATGAAAACCACACAATTGTTATGCAACCTGTCGTGGCTTATTAGCACAAGTCGGCTCACAGTGAGAGCTGCTTAATCAGTCGTTAAGTATAGCAGCAATTAGTGGTGATGTGCTTCCCCCCCCCCTTTTTTCCGGTGTAATCTACCGTGTTCCTCAGCGGAGTTTTGAAATTTTAGAAGCTTCATGCACTATCTTAGCTCTTCAAACATCAGGCTATTTTTGGTCTAGAACTTTTTTTTTTAGCTGATTAGAAAGAGGAAATGGCCTCAAGACTCATGTTTTATGTCCTAAGAATTGCTTGTATAATTGTTCCTTCGTTTCTTAGTAGCACAGTTTGCAGTGTTTGCAACTTCCATCCATCTTATCTTATCCGAGGTCGGGTCGCGGGGGCAGCAGCCTAAGCAGGGAAGCCCAGACTTCCCTCTCCCCAGCCACTTCGTCCAGCGCTTCCCGGGGGATCCCGAGGCGTTCCCAGGCCTGCCGGGAGACATAGTCTTCCCAACGTGTCCTGGGTCTTCCCCGTGGCCTCCTACCGGTCGGACGTGCCCTAAACACCTCCCTGACCAGATGCCCGAACCACCTCTTCTGGCTCCTCTCCATGTGGAGGAGCAGCTACTTTACTTTGAGCTCCTCCCGGATGACAGAGCTTCTCACCCTATCTCTAAGGGAGAGACCCGCCACCCGGCGGAGGAAACTCATTTACCCGTGATCTTGTCCTTTCGGTCATAACCCAAAGCTCATGACCATAGGTGAGGATGGGAACGTAGATCGACCGGTAAATTGAGAGCTTTGCCTTCCGGCTCAGCTCCTTCTTCACCCCAACGGATCGATACAGCGTCCGCATTACTGAAGACGCCGCACCGATCCAACCTCAAAGTGCTACAGTGTATTAAAAAAATTAATGAAAAGATAATAAAAATAAAAACCAGAACTAGCATGCATATATCTAAAAAAAAAAGGCTTTTTTAAAAGCATCCACAGTCTGTGGTGCCCTCAGGTGGTCAGGGAGAGCGTTCCACGGTTCCATGCCTGAACCACCTCATCTGGCTCCTCTCCATGTGGAGGAGCAGCGGCTTTACTTTGAGCTCCTCCCGGATGACAGAGCTTCTCACCCTATCTCTAAGGGAGAGACCCGCCACCCGGCGGAGGAAACTCATTTATCCGTGATCTTGTCCTTTCGGTCATAACCCAGAGCTCATGACCATAGGTGAGGATGGGAAAGTAGATCGACCGGTAAATTGAGAGCTTTGCCTTCCGGCTCAGCTCCTTCTTCACCACAACGGATCGATACAGCGTCCACATTACTGAAGACGCCGCACCGATCCGCCTGTCGATCTCACCATCCACTCTTCCCTCACTCGTGAACAAGACTCCGAGGTACTTGAACTCCTCCACATGGGGCAGGGTCTCCTCCCCAACCCGGAGATGGCACTACACCCTTTCCCGGGCGAGAACCATGGACTCGGACTTGAAGGTGCTGATTCTCATCCCAGTCGCTTCACACTCGGCTGCGAACCGATCCAGTGAGAGCTGAAGATCCTGGCCAGATGAAGCCATCGTCTGCAAAAAGCAGAGACCTAATCCTGCAGCCACCAAACCGGATCCCCTCAACGCCCTGACTGCGCCTAGAAATTCTGTCCATAAAAGTTATGAACAGAATGGGTGACAAAGGGCAGCCTTGGCGGAGTCCAACCCTCACTGGAAACGTGTCCGACTTACTGCCGGCAATGCGGACCAAGCTCTGACACTGATCATACAGGGAGCGGACCGCCACAATCAGACAGTTCGTTACCTCGTACTCTCTGAGCACTCCCCACAGGACTTCCCGAGGGACACGGTCGAATGCCTTCTCCAAGTCCACAAAGCACATGTAGACTGGTTGGGCAAACTCCCATGCACCCTCAAGGACCCTGCCGAGAGTATAGAGCTGGTCCACAGTTCCACGACCAGGACGAACACCACACTGTTCCTCCTGAATCTGAGGTTCGACTATCCGGCGTAGCCTCCTCTCCAGTACACCTGAATAGACCTTACCGGGAAGGCTCAGTGTTTGCAACTTAATTGAGTAAAAAAAGAGTATCAAGAAAAGTAAATGTAAAGAAATAACGATAACCACTATTTTGTAAGTTTGCACCATGACACATGCATATATTTCTTTATAAATAAAGCATTTCTGACTCCCAGTTGCTGAGGTGGATGGGAACACATACTGGCGCCATCCCTTCAACAGCCTCTGTCACCCACGGCAACTGGAGGAGTTTATTGTCATGGATATTGACATCATCAGAAACCAGAAGCTGCCTGCCGGAGCCTGCATGAGGTCCAATAAGGTGAGTGCGGCTGGAGAATGGACTGCACGGTGGTGAGGCAAAATCAATGCCGAGCCATTACATTATTTCTGAAGCGGCGTGTGGAATTCAAGCCAACATGACAGAAATGTTAGCAAATCGATGGCAGGGGGAATGAGGTTTGCAGTTCTCTGAATGCTTTATTGATATTGATGCTCCTCTCACAAAACATTGACACAAAAAATCCAGAAGTAGTTCTGTTGTAAACACTCCACTTAGGGTTTCATATTTAACGCCAGAATTTTAGTTAATTCCTTTTTTCCTCTTCCATACAAAATAAAGACAATAGAATTAATCTGTTCCAGAGTCAGGCTGTGACCGTGAGAAAACCTTTTGCTGTAGAAGCAATGTTTTGAATACATTTTTAACAATATTAATGTATGACACAGGAATAGCATTTATAGAATTGCTCATGACCTTTTGACATTACCTGATGTAAGTGTAAACATGATTTGAAGATTGTGTACCGTATTTTACGCACTATAAGGCGCACCTTCAATGAATGGCCTATTTTAAAACTTAGTTCATATATAAGGCGCACCGCATTATAAGGCGCATAGAATAGACGCTACAATAGAGGCTGGGGTTACGTTATGCATCCATTAGATCAGGGGTGGGCAATTAATTTTTACCGGGGGCCGCATGAGCAACCCGAGCACTGCTGGAGGGCCACACCGACAATATTTCAATAAAATTTTGCTGAAATTATTTTTGATATGCCGTAAGATAAAAAATAATAATATTTTCATTTAACCTAACTTATCTTTATTCAAAAGCAGATGGCTTTTGATGGTTTTATTTTTAACACTTTCTTACACAACGCTTCCTGATGTATAATACCATGCAAAAATGTCAATTTCTGTCACTTTATCCCGCATCCTCTTTGTTGTGAACGTAGCACGCCTGTAAGGTGATTGGCGAAGAAGGAGGAAGCGTTGCTGTTGCGGAAATGAGGAGTGAGGATAGACGTGCGTGTGGAAAGAACGAGATAAGTTGAGCTGTGTTAGTATAGGTTGCTCAATAAAAGTTTAAAAAGAGCGTCAGACTTGGTGTGCACTTCTTCTGGACGCTACAATTGATGTCAGAAGTGGGATGAAATGCCTCCCAAAAAGCGCATTATACGCAAAGTTTTACTTCTGCCACCATTTGTAGCGTCCAGAAGAAGTGCACACCAAGTCTGACGCTCTTTTTAAACTTTTATTGAGCAAGCTATACTAACACAGCTCAACTTATCTCGTTCCTTCCACACGCACGTCTATCCTCACTCCTCATTTCCCCAACTCAAGAAGACAACATCAACTTCAGCAGGTCGTTACACTATATTCTTTAAACACAGCAACATGTGTACCACAAATTAAGCACACGGCTTTACCTTTACTTGGCAGTCCATGTCTTGTTGAAAACACGCCATTCGTCATCAACTTTTCTCTTTTTAGCGTCTCGGGGGTAACCGTGCATCACTTGTCGCTGTGCACCTTCTCTCACAGGTTACACCCGGACATACGCCCATAAATAACACTTTTCAAAATAAAAGCAGCACAGTTGTATTGCACGCACGACATAGATGTTTTTTAAACTTTATTTTGTAATTTGTGATTTTTGCTGTTCACATTCGCTCACAATCGCGCACGAGCATATATGTCCACACGGAAGTAATACAAATAACGCTTTTCAAAACAAAAGCAGCACCGTTGTATTGCACACTCGACATAGATACTTTTTTAAATTTATTTTGTAATTTATGATTGGCCTCACGCGGGCCGGACAGGGACGTACAAAGGGCCGGATGTGGCCCGCGGGCCGCAGAATGCCCAGGTCTGCATTAGATGGAGCTGCGCTAAAGGGAATGTCAACAAAACAGTCAGATAGGTCAGTCAAACTTTATTAATAGATTACAAACCAGCGTTCTGACAACTCTCTTCACTCCCAAAATGAATAAACAGCTGTTGTATTATTTTCCCCGAGGTAAAGTCAGTGACGTGGTATACCGTTTATCTTTTAACAGCAAGGTATAACATGTAGTGCGACATTCTTATCACATAGTGGAGGGGAACTTTTCCTCGATTCAATAAACAAGTAAAAAACAGTGATACTGTTACGGTAAATCAAGCGTTAGTGCAATCACAATATAGTAACACTCCAAATAGTGCAGAGCAATAACAATATATCAATAACTCAACGTTAATGTCACACAACACACAAAATAAACATGTAAAGCTCACTTGTTGAAGTTATTCCTCATCCACGAATCCCTCAAATTCTTCTTCTTCAGTGTCCGAATTAAACAGTTGGGCGAATACGGCATCCAACATGTCTCGTCGAAGTCGTCATTAATGGAGTCAGTGTCGCTGCTGTTGTCTAGCAGTTCAGTGACAATGTTAAATTCTCTCGCTTCCGCTCTATTCCCGTGTTCTACTGCGTGACTGATCGCCTCAAGTTTAAATAAGAGCCATTTTGGGGTCCTTACATAAACACACAAATGGAAATGAAACGGCACGCCTCGCGCAGTCAT
The DNA here is from genome assembly GCF_033978785.1 of Entelurus aequoreus. Lineage (NCBI taxonomy): Eukaryota > Metazoa > Chordata > Actinopteri > Syngnathiformes > Syngnathidae > Entelurus > Entelurus aequoreus. Next base: position 4,672,795 of record NC_084740.1, read on the forward strand.
ATATCCCAGCATGCACCGCGCGCTTCTTCTTCTACGAAATGAAGTCGGCGGCTGCTTACCGTAGTTGCGAGACCTGTTGTGGCTCAATATTGGTCCATATAAAAGGCGCACCGGATTATAAGGCGCACTGTCAGCTTTTGAGAAAATTTAAGCTTTTTAGGTGCGCCTTATAGTGCGGAAAATACGGTACTTGTAAACCGGGGCATATATTACTGTGTGAGAGAGTCTCTCTTGTCAGTAGCATGTACAGTACAGGCCAAAAGTTTGGACACACCTTTTCCTCATTCAATGTGTTTTCTTTATTTCCATGACTATTTACATTGTAGATTGTCACATCAAAACTATGAATGAACACATGTGGAGTTATTTACTTAACAAAAAAAAGGTGAAATAACTGAAAACGTGTTTTATATTCTAGTTTCTTCAAAATAGCCACCCTTTGCTCTAATTATTGCTTTGCAAACTCTTGGCATTCTCTCCATGAGCTTAAAGAGGTTGTCACCTGAAATGTTTTTTCACTTCACAGGTGTCGTAGTTTTGATGCCTTCAGTGACAATCTACAATGTAAATACCGTAATTTCCGGACTATAAGCCGCACCTGACTATAAGCCGCACCAGCTGAATTTAGGGGAAAATACAGAATGCTCCATATATAAGCCGCACCCGACTATAAGCCGCAGGGTTTTGATGTGTAATTAGCGTAGTATATAGGGGTTCCTGCTACCACGGAGGGGATTGTCGGGACAGAGATGACTGTTTGGGAACGCAAAGCGTCCCATTTATTAACAATAACTCTTTCAATCATTCAATCAAACTTTCACATCTTTGACATGGCGAACAGCATTCGTGCAGAGTACAAATAATACAACGCTGCAAAGTAATACAAAGTGCTCGCCTGTACGTTATCAAAATAACCAGCCTACCGGTATATGAAAAGTCAGTCTTTAATCATTGTGTCATCGTCTTCCTCCTGCGTACTAAAACCACCGAAATCCTCTTCGTCGGTGTCGGAGAAGAACAGGCCGTAAATAAGCCGCACCCTTGTATAAGCCGCAGGGACCAGAACGAGGGGAAAAAGTAGCGGCTTATAGTCCGGAAATTACGGTAGTCATGAAAATAAAGAAAACGCATCGAATGAGAAGGTGTGTCCAAACTGTTGGCCTGTACTGCATATCAGTGTTTTTCAACCTTTTTTGAGACGAGGCACATTTTTTGCGTAGAAAAAATGCGGAGGCACCCAACCAGCAGAAATCATTAAAAAATGAAACTCAGTTGACAGTAAAAAGTCGTTGGATATGACTTTAAAGCAGGGGTCCACAAAATCCGGGCCACGGGAAGTCCCAAGTAAAAAAAAAAAAAGTGTATTTATTTTTATTTTTTTTGTAATCTTTCCTTTCTAACCCATTTTCTACCGCTTGTTACTGTCGGTGTCTCCTAGCCGCTCAGGCCAATCATACTGTCTAAAAATGAAGTTTCCCATCGATAACGTGACAATGTTAAAGGCCTACTGAAAGCCACTACTAGCGACCACGCAGTCTGATAGTTTATATATCAATGATGAAATCTTAACATTGCAACACATGCCAATACGGCCGGGTTAACTTATAAAGTGACATTTTAAAATTCCCGGGAAACTTCCGGTTCAAAACGTCGCGGTATGATGACGTATGCGCGTGACATCACGAGGTCAAGGGTAGTGTTTGGACCCTATGCAAATAGCTGTTTTCTTCGACAAAATTCCACAGTATTCTGGACATCTGTGTTGGTGAATATTTTGTAATTTGTTTAATGGACAATGGAGACAGCAAATAAGAAAGTTGTAGGTGCGATCGGTGTATTAGCGGCTGGCTGTAGCAACACCAACACCAGGAGGTTGTGTTGTGTTTTGAGCAGGATAGCAGACGTACTACGGTGAGTACAGCTTTGGCTTCCAAACATTTGATCGTTTGCCCATACGTGCTTGTCACTATGTGCATGTCACGTACGTAACTTTGGGGAAATATATGTTTCTTGCTGACTCTGATGGCGGCCAGGGTGTCGTCGAAAGCTACAACGCCCGCCGCCGCCCCGTAGCTAACTTAGCTTCTATTTTTTTAGCTTCGCCAAGCTGAAAATTAATAGCCGTTGTTGCGTTGACCAGCAATCCTCCAATGGGGAATTCAAATTGCTAGTCTCTCCCAGATTCTTTTTATGGCAATATGCTGTTGTTTATATTCAATCACCAGGCAGAAGTTGGTATTTTGTGGTTTATTCTCCAAGCTTAGAGGACAAACCTGAGACCAATCCAGCACCCAAGCGTTCCCTAGCCCGGTCCAGATCCTCTTAAATTCAAGACAGACCGGATAGAGCCACGCATCGGGATAGTTTGTGCAAGGCTGGTCTCATTATTGCCAAAGCTTTGACAATAAACAACGAAATACCAACTACTGCTTTTGGTGGTCAATTTAACATCAGCTTATTTGCCATTAAAAGAACTTGGGAGTGGACAGCAGACTTTGACTTCCTTGGGAGGAAGAGCTGTCGACGCAACACCGTGTATTTACATGTTCATGGTTTAATAGTATTGTTGATCTTCTGTCTAGCCTTCCAGTCAGGTTTTTTTTAAATTTTGTTTCTATCTGCATTTTGAGCCTGCTATCACGTTAGCTCTGTAGCTAACATAGCTTCTATTTTTTTAGCTTCGCCAAGCAGAAAGTTATTAACCGTGTATTTACATATTCATTTTCAAGAGGATATAGTATCCGAGGTGGTTTAAAATACAAATCCGTGATCCACAATAGAAAGAGGAGAGAGTGTGGAATCCAATGAGCCAGCTTGTACCTAAGTTACGGTCAGAGCGAAAAAAGATACATCCTGCACTGCACTCTAGTCCTTCACTCTCACGTTCCTCATCCACGAATCTTTCATCCTCGCTCAAATTAATGGGGTAATCGTCGCTTTCTCGCTCCGAATGTCTCTCGCTCCATTGTAAACAACGGGGAATTGTGAGGAATCCTTAGTCTTGTGACGTCACGCTACTTCCGGTAGGGGCAAGGCTTTTTTTTTTATCAGCGAGCAAAAGTTGCGAAGTTTATCGGCGATTTTCTCTACTAAATCCTTTCAGCAAAAATATGGCAATATCGCGAAATGATCAAGTATGACCCATAGAATGGATCTGCTATCCCCGTTTAAATAAAAAAAATTCATTTCAGTAGGCCTTTAAATGTTGATGAACATCAATGTTAATTGATGTTAAATGACAAAGCGGATTATAAAGACAATGTGTATATATATATATATATATATATATATATATATATATATATATATATATATATATATATATATATATATATATATATATATATATATATATATATATATATATATATATATATATATATATATATATATATATACATACATACATACATACACAGCCCGGCCCCCGGCCAAATTTTTTGACCCAATGCGGCCCCGAGTCAAAAGGTTTGGGGACCCCTGCTTTAAAGCATAACCAACCATGCATAAATATAGCTCTTGTCTAAGTGTACTGTCACCACCTGTCACATCACACCCTGACTTATTTGGAGTTTTTTGATGTTTTCCTGTGTGTAGTGTTTTACTTCTTGTCTTGCGCTCCTATTTTGGTGGCTTTTTCTCTTTTTTTGGGGGGTATTTTCCTGGAGCAGTTTCATGTCTTCCTTTGAGCGATATTTCCCTCATCTGCTTTGTTTTAGCGATCAAGAATATTTCGGTTGTTTTTATCCTTCTTTGTGGGGACATTGTTAATTGTCATGTCATGTTCGGATGTACATTTTGGACGCCTCAGTAAGTCTTTGCTGTCGTCCAGCATTCTGTTTTGGTTTACTTTGTAGCCAGTAAGTTTTAGTTTTGTTCTGCATAGCCTTCCCTAACTTTCATTGCCTTTTCTTAAGGGCACTCACCTTTTGTTTATTTTTGGTTTAAGCATTACACACCTTTTTACCTGAACACTGCCTACCGCTGTTTCCGACATCTACAGAGCAATTAGCTACCGGCTGCCACCTACTGATATGGAAGAGAATTACACGGTTACTCTGCCGAGCTCTAGACAGCACCGACACTCAACAACAACACATCATTTGCAGACTATAATTACTGCTTTGCAAAAAATATTTTTAACCCAAATAGGTGAAATGACATAATCTCCTACGGCACACCAGACTGTATCTCACGGCACACTAGTTGTTTCCCAAGTAAGATACTATTATTTGATGTGTTGATTCAATTTTGTAGCTTTCGTCATTGTTAACACACCATGTTACCCGTGTTGCCGTAAGCCGTTGACAGAGTCTTGCATGGATACAATTTTACAAATCCAGAACTGCCCCACCCATCAATAATATGTTTAATTACTAAAGGTTACCTACGCACAAACAGAGCCTAAAAGTTTTGTCCATTACTTGGTACACCAATGTTATGATTTACAATACAAATCTAATATAACCAGTGGGCTGCCCATTTATAACTCTATTTATCTGTATTTATTCTATGTTGTACAGCACACCCTGGCTGAGGTGTGGGTACAAAAAACATCTGAGATGGACACCAGTCAGCAGTACCACTGCCGCACATTCCTTGGCCACCTGCTTAACATC